>NC_089806.1:3440094-3512594 GCF_029633855.1 Hoplias malabaricus
CTGTAGAGGGAGAGAGGAGCTGTGTGTGTACAGTGTAGTTTGTGACTGATGTAGTTCACTGTAGAGGGAGCGAGGAGCTGTGTGTGTACAGTGTAGTTTATGACTGATGTAGTTCACTGTAGAGGGAGTGGGGAGCTGTGTGTGTACAGTGTAGTTTGTGACTGATGTCGTTCACTGTAGAGGGAGTGAGGAGCTGTGTGTGTACAGTGTAGTTTGTGACTGATGTAGTTCACTGTAGAGGGAGAGAGGAGCTGTGTGTGTACAGTGTAGTTTGTGACTGATGTAGTTCACTGTAGAGGGAGCGAGGAGCTGTGTGTGTACAGTGTAGTTTGTGACTGATGTAGTTCACTGTAGAGAAAGAGAGGAGCTGTGTGTGTACAGTGTAGTTTGTGACTGATGTAGTTCACTGTAGAGGGAGCGAGGAGCTGTGTGTGTACAGTGTAGTTTGTGACTGATGTAGTTCACTGTAGAGGGAGCGAGGAGCTGTGTGTGTACAGTGTAGTTTCTGACTGATGTAGTTCACTGTAGAGGGAGCGAGGAGCTGTGTGTGTACAGTGTAGTTTATGACTGATGTAGTTCACTGTAGAGGGAGTGGGGAGCTGTGTGTGTACAGTGTAGTTTGTGACTGATGTCGTTCACTGTAGAGGGAGTGAGGAGCTGTGTGTGTACAGTGTAGTTTGTGACTGATGTAGTTCACTGTAGAGGGAGCGAGGAGCTGTGTGTGTACAGTGTAGTTTGTGACTGATGTAGTTCACTGTAGAGAAAGAGAGGAGCTGTGTGTGTACAGTGTAGTTTGTGACTGATGTAGTTCACTGTAGAGGGAGCGAGGAGCTGTGTGTGTACAGTGTAGTTTGTGACTGATGTAGTTCACTGTAGAGGGAGCGAGGAGCTGTGTGTGTACAGTGTAGTTTGTGTCTGATGTAGTTCAATGTAGAGGGAGCTAGGAGCTGTGTGTGTACAGTGTAGTTTGTGACTGATGTAGTTCACTGTAGAGGGAGTGAGGAGCTGTGTGTGTACAGTGTAGTTTGTGACTGATGTAGTTCACTGTAGAGGAAGAGAGGAGCTGTGTGTGTACAGTGTAGTTTGTGACTGATGTAGTTCACTGTAGAGGGAGCGAGGAGCTGTGTGTGTACAGTGTAGTTTATGACTGATGTAGTTCACTGTAGATGGAGAGAGGAGCTGTGTGTGTACAGTGTAGTTTATGACTGATGTAGTTCACTGTAGAGGGAGTGGGGAGCTGTGTGTGTACAGTGTAGTTTGTGACTGATGTAGTTCACTGTAGAGGGAGAGAGGAGCTGTGTGTGTACAGTGTAGTTTGTGACTGATGTAGTTCACTGTAGAGGGAGCGAGGAGCTGTGTGTGTACAGTGTAGTTTGTGACTGATGTAGTTCACTGTAGAGAAAGAGAGGAGCTGTGTGTGTACAGTGTAGTTTGTGACTGATGTAGTTTACTGTAGAGGGAGTGAGGAGCTGTGTGTGTACAGTGTATTTTATGACTGATGTAGTTCACTGTAGAGGGAGAGAGGAGCTGTGTGTGTACAGTGTAGTTTGTGACTGATGTAGTTCACTGTAGAGGGAGCGAGGAGCTGTGTGTGTACATTGTAGTTTGTGTCTGATGTAGTTCACTGTAGAGGGAGCGAGGAGCTGTGTGTGTACGGTGTAGTTTGTGACTGATGTAGTTCACTGTAGAGGGAGTGAGGAGCTGTGTGTGTACAGTGTAGTTTGTGACTGATGTAGTTCACTGTAGAGGGAGAGAGGAGCTGTGTGTGTACAGTGTAGTTTGTGACTGATGTAATTCACTGTAGAGGGAGCGGGGGGCTCTGTGTGTACAGTGTAGTTTGTGACTGATGTAGTTCACTGTAGGGGGAGCGGGGGGCTGTGTGTGTACAGTGTAGTTTGTGACAGATGTAGTTCACTGTAGAGGGAGCGGGGGGCTGTGTGTGTACAGTGTAGTTTGTGACTGATGTATTTCACTGTAGAGGGAGCGAGGAGCTGTGTGTGTACAGTGTAGTTTGTGACTGATGTAGTTCACTGTAGAGGGAGCGGGGGGCTGTGTGTGTACAGTGTAGTTTGTGACTGATGTAGTTCACTGTAGAGGGAGTGAGGAGCTTTGTGTGTACAGTGTAGTTTGTGACTGATGTAGTTCACTGTAGAGAGAGCGAGGAGCTGTGTGTGTACAGTGTAGTTTATGACTGATGTAGTTCACTGTAGAGGGAGCGGGGGGCTGTGTGTGTACAGTGTAGTTTGTGACTGATGTAGTTCACTGTAGAGAGAGCGAGGAGCTGTGTGTGTACAGTGTAGTTTATGACTGATGTAGTTCACTGTAGAGGGAGCGGGGGGCTGTGTGTGTACAGTGTAGTTTGTGACTGATGTAGTTCACTGTAGAGGGAGCGGGGGGCTGTGTGTGTACAGTGTAGCTTGTGACTGATGTAGTTCACTGTAGAGGGAGCGGGGGGCTGTGTGTGTACAGTGTAGCTTGTGACTGATGTAGTTCACTGTAGAGGGAGAGAGGAGCTGTGTGTGTACAGTGTAGTTTGTGACTGATGTAGTTCACTGTAGAGGGAGCGGGGGGCTGTGTGTGTACAGTGTAGCTTGTGACTGATGTAGTTCACTGTAGAGGGAGAGAGGAGCTGTGTGTGTACAGTGTAGTTTGTGACTGATGTAGTTCACTGTAGAGGGAGAGAGGAGCTGTGTGTGTACAGTGTAGTTTGTGACTGATGTAGTTCACTGTAGAGGGAGAGAGGAGCTGTGTGTGTACAGTGTAGTTTGTGACTGATGTAGTTCACTGTAGAGGGAGCGAGGAGCTGTGTGTGTACAGTGTAGTTTGTGACTGATGTAGTTCACTGTAAAGAAAGAGAGGAGCTGTGTGTGTACAGTGTAGTTTGTGACTGATGTAGTTCACTGTAGAGGGAGCGAGGAGCTGTGTGTGTACAGTGTAGTTTGTGACTGATGTAGTTCACTGTAGAGGGAGCGAGGAGCTGTGTGTGTACAGTGTAGTTTGTGTCTGATGTAGTTCAATGTAGAGGGAGCTAGGAGCTGTGTGTGTACAGTGTAGTTTGTGACTGATGTAGTTCACTGTAGAGGGAGTGAGGAGCTGTGTGTGTACAGTGTAGTTTGTGTCTGATGTAGTTCAATGTAGAGGGAGCTAGGAGCTGTGTGTGTACAGTGTAGTTTGTGCCTGATGTAGTTCACTGTAGAGGGAGTGAGGAGCTGTGTGTGTACAGTGTAGTTTGTGACTGATGTAGTTCACTGTAGAGGGAGAGAGGAGCTGTGTGTGTACAGTGTAGTTTGTGACTGATGTAGTTCACTGTAGAGGGAGCGAGGAGCTGTGTGTGTACATTGTAGTTTGTGTCTGATGTAGTTCACTGTAGAGGGAGCGAGGAGCTGTGTGTGTACGGTGTAGTTTGTGACTGATGTAGTTCACTGTAGAGGGAGTGAGGAGCTGTGTGTGTACAGTGTAGTTTGTGACTGATGTAGTTCACTGTAGAGGGAGAGAGGAGCTGTGTGTGTACAGTGTAGTTTGTGACTGATGTAATTCACTGTAGAGGGAGCGGGGGGCTGTGTGTGTACAGTGTAGTTTGTGACTGATGTAGTTCACTGTAGGGGGAGCGGGGGGCTGTGTGTGTACAGTGTAGTTTGTGACAGATGTAGTTCACTGTAGAGGGAGCGGGGGGCTGTGTGTGTACAGTGTAGTTTGTGACTGATGTAGTTCACTGTAGAGGGAGCGAGGAGCTGTGTGTGTACAGTGTAGTTTGTGACTGATGTAGTTCACTGTAGAGGGAGCGGGGGGCTGTGTGTGTACAGTGTAGTTTGTGACTGATGTAGTTCACTGTAGAGGGAGTGAGGAGCTGTGTGTGTACAGTGTAGTTTGTGACTGATGTAGTTCACTGTAGAGAGAGCGAGTAGCTGTGTGTGTACAGTGTAGTTTATGACTGATGTAGTTCACTGTAGAGGGAGCGGGGGGCTGTGTGTGTACAGTGTAGTTTGTGACTGATGTAGTTCACTGTAGAGGGAGCGGGGGGCTGTGTGTGTACAGTGTAGCTTGTGACTGATGTAGTTCACTGTAGAGGGAGCGGGGGGCTGTGTGTGTACAGTGTAGCTTGTGACTGATGTAGTTCACTGTAGAGGGAGAGAGGAGCTGTGTGTGTACAGTGTAGTTTGTGACTGATGTAGTTCACTGTAGAGGGAGCGGGGGGCTGTGTGTGTACAGTGTAGCTTGTGACTGATGTAGTTCACTGTAGAGGGAGAGAGGAGCTGTGTGTGTACAGTGTAGTTTGTGACTGATGTAGTTCACTGTAGAGGGAGTGAGGAGCTGTGTGTGTACAGTGTAGTTTGTGACTGATGTAGTTCACTGTAGAGGGAGAGAGGAGCTGTGTGTGTACAGTGTAGTTTGTGACTGATGTAGTTCACTGTAGAGGGAGCGAGGAGCTGTGTGTGTACAGTGTAGTTTGTGACTGATGTAGTTCACTGTAAAGAAAGAGAGGAGCTGTGTGTGTACAGTGTAGTTTGTGACTGATGTAGTTCACTGTAGAGGGAGCGAGGAGCTGTGTGTGTACAGTGTAGTTTGTGACTGATGTAGTTCACTGTAGAGGGAGCAAGGAGCTGTGTGTGTACAGTGTAGTTTGTGACTGATGTAGTTCACTGTAGAGGGAGTGAGGAGCTGTGTGTGTACAGTGTAGTTTGTGACTGATGTAGTTCACTGTAGAGGGAGAGAGGAGCTGTGTGTGTACAGTGTAGTTTGTGACTGATGTAGTTCACTGTAGAGGGAGCGAGGAGCTGTGTGTGTACAGTGTAGTTTGTGACTGATGTAGTTCACTGTAGAGAAAGAGAGGAGCTGTGTGTGTACAGTGTAGTTTGTGACTGATGTAGTTTACTGTAGAGGGAGTGAGGAGCTGTGTGTGTACAGTGTATTTTATGACTGATGTAGTTCACTGTAGAGGGAGAGAGGAGCTGTGTGTGTACAGTGTAGTTTGTGACTGATGTAGTTCACTGTAGAGGGAGCGAGGAGCTGTGTGTGTACATTGTAGTTTGTGTCTGATGTAGTTCACTGTAGAGGGAGCGAGGAGCTGTGTGTGTACGGTGTAGTTTGTGACTGATGTAGTTCACTGTAGAGGGAGTGAGGAGCTGTGTGTGTACAGTGTAGTTTGTGACTGATGTAGTTCACTGTAGAGGGAGAGAGGAGCTGTGTGTGTACAGTGTAGTTTGTGACTGATGTAATTCACTGTAGAGGGAGCGGGGGGCTGTGTGTGTACAGTGTAGTTTGTGACTGATGTAGTTCACTGTAGGGGGAGCGGGGGGCTGTGTGTGTACAGTGTAGTTTGTGACAGATGTAGTTCACTGTAGAGGGAGCGGGGGGCTGTGTGTGTACAGTGTAGTTTGTGACTGATGTAGTTCACTGTAGAGGGAGCGAGGAGCTGTGTGTGTACAGTGTAGTTTGTGACTGATGTAGTTCACTGTAGAGGGAGCGGGGGGCTGTGTGTGTACAGTGTAGTTTGTGACTGATGTAGTTCACTGTAGAGGGAGTGAGGAGCTGTGTGTGTACAGTGTAGTTTGTGACTGATGTAGTTCACTGTAGAGAGAGCGAGGAGCTGTGTGTGTACAGTGTAGTTTATGACTGATGTAGTTCACTGTAGAGGGAGCGGGGGGCTGTGTGTGTACAGTGTAGTTTGTGACTGATGTAGTTCACTGTAGAGAGAGCGAGGAGCTGTGTGTGTACAGTGTAGTTTATGACTGATGTAGTTCACTGTAGAGGGAGCGGGGGGCTGTGTGTGTACAGTGTAGTTTGTGACTGATGTAGTTCACTGTAGAGGGAGCGGGGGGCTGTGTGTGTACAGTGTAGCTTGTGACTGATGTAGTTCACTGTAGAGGGAGAGAGGAGCTGTGTGTGTACAGTGTAGTTTGTGTCTGATGTAGTTCAATGTAGAGGGAGCGGGGGGCTGTGTGTGTACAGTGTAGCTTGTGACTGATGTAGTTCACTGTAGAGGGAGAGAGGAGCTGTGTGTGTACAGTGTAGTTTGTGACTGATGTAGTTCACTGTAGAGGGAGTGAGGAGCTGTGTGTGTACAGTGTAGTTTGTGACTGATGTAGTTCACTGTAGAGGGAGAGAGGAGCTGTGTGTGTACAGTGTAGTTTGTGACTGATGTAGTTCACTGTAGAGGGAGCGAGGAGCTGTGTGTGTACAGTGTAGTTTGTGACTGATGTAGTTCACTGTAAAGAAAGAGAGGAGCTGTGTGTGTACAGTGTAGTTTGTGACTGATGTAGTTCACTGTAGAGGGAGCGAGGAGCTGTGTGTGTACAGTGTAGTTTGTGACTAATGTAGTTCACTGTAGAGGGAGCAAGGAGCTGTGTGTGTACAGTGTAGTTTATGACTGATGTAGTTCACTGTAGAGGGAGAGAGGAGCTGTGTGTGTACAGTGTAGTTTATGACTGATGTAGTTCACTGTAGAGGGAGAGAGGAGCTGTGTGTGTACAGTGTAGTTTGTGACTGATGTAGTTCACTGTAGAGGGAGCGAGGAGCTGTGTGTGTACAGTGTAGTTTATGACTGATGTAGTTCACTGTAGAGGGAGTGGGGAGCTGTGTGTGTACAGTGTAGTTTGTGACTGATGTAGTTCACTGTAGAGAAAGAGAGGAGCTGTGTGTGTACAGTGTAGTTTGTGACTGATGTAGTTTACTGTAGAGGGAGTGAGGAGCTGTGTGTGTACAGTGTAGCTTGTGACTGATGTAGTTCACTGTAGAGGGAGAGAGGAGCTGTGTGTGTACAGTGTAGTTTGTGACTGATGTAGTTCACTGTAGAGGGAGCGAGGAGCTGTGTGTGTACAGTGTAGTTTATGACTGATGTAGTTCACTGTAGAGGGAGTGGGGAGCTGTGTGTGTACAGTGTAGTTTGTGACTGATGTAGTTCACTGTAGAGAAAGAGAGGAGCTGTGTGTGTACAGTGTAGTTTGTGACTGATGTAGTTTACTGTAGAGGGAGTGAGGAGCTGTGTGTGTACAGTGTAGCTTGTGACTGATGTAGTTCACTGTAGAGGGAGAGAGGAGCTGTGTGTGTACAGTGTAGTTTGTGACTGATGTAGTTCACTGTAGAGGGAGCGAGGAGCTGTGTGTGTACAGTGTAGTTTGTGACTGATGTAGTTCACTGTAGAGGGAGTGAGGAGCTGTGTGTGTACAGTGTAGTTTGTGTCTGATGTAGTTCAATGTAGAGGGAGCTAGGAGCTGTGTGTGTACAGTGTAGTTTGTGACTGATGTAGTTCACTGTAGAGGGAGTGAGGAGCTGTGTGTGTACAGTGTAGTTTGTGACTGATGTAGTTCACTGTAGAGGGAGAGAGGAGCTGTGTGTGTACAGTGTAGTTTGTGACTGATGTAGTTCACTGTAGAGGGAGCGAGGAGCTGTGTGTGTACATTGTAGTTTGTGTCTGATGTAGTTCACTGTAGAGGGAGCGAGGAGCTGTGTGTGTACGGTGTAGTTTGTGACTGATGTAGTTCACTGTAGAGGGAGTGAGGAGCTGTGTGTGTACAGTGTAGTTTGTGACTGATGTAGTTCACTGTAGAGGGAGAGAGGAGCTGTGTGTGTACAGTGTAGTTTGTGACTGATGTAATTCACTGTAGAGGGAGCGGGGGGCTGTGTGTGTACAGTGTAGTTTGTGACTGATGTAGTTCACTGTAGGGGGAGCGGGGGGCTGTGTGTGTACAGTGTAGTTTGTGACAGATGTAGTTCACTGTAGAGGGAGCGGGGGGCTGTGTGTGTACAGTGTAGTTTGTGACTGATGTAGTTCACTGTAGAGGGAGCGAGGAGCTGTGTGTGTACAGTGTAGTTTGTGACTGATGTAGTTCACTGTAGAGGGAGCGGGGGGCTGTGTGTGTACAGTGTAGTTTGTGACTGATGTAGTTCACTGTAGAGGGAGTGAGGAGCTGTGTGTGTACAGTGTAGTTTGTGACTGATGTAGTTCACTGTAGAGAGAGCGAGGAGCTGTGTGTGTACAGTGTAGTTTATGACTGATGTAGTTCACTGTAGAGGGAGCGGGGGGCTGTGTGTGTACAGTGTAGTTTGTGACTGATGTAGTTCACTGTAGAGGGAGCGGGGGGCTGTGTGTGTACAGTGTAGCTTGTGACTGATGTAGTTCACTGTAGAGGGAGAGAGGAGCTGTGTGTGTACAGTGTAGTTTGTGACTGATGTAGTTCACTGTAGAGGGAGCGGGGGGCTGTGTGTGTACAGTGTAGCTTGTGACTGATGTAGTTCACTGTAGAGGGAGAGAGGAGCTGTGTGTGTACAGTGTAGTTTGTGACTGATGTAGTTCACTGTAGAGGGAGTGAGGAGCTGTGTGTGTACAGTGTAGTTTGTGACTGATGTAGTTCACTGTAGAGGGAGAGAGGAGCTGTGTGTGTACAGTGTAGTTTGTGACTGATGTAGTTCACTGTAGAGGGAGCGAGGAGCTGTGTGTGTACAGTGTAGTTTGTGACTGATGTAGTTCACTGTAAAGAAAGAGAGGAGCTGTGTGTGTACAGTGTAGTTTGTGACTGATGTAGTTCACTGTAGAGGGAGAGAGGAGCTGTGTGTGTACAGTGTAGTTTGTGACTGATGTAGTTCACTGTAGAGGGAGCGAGGAGCTGTGTGTGTACAGTGTAGTTTGTGACTGATGTAGTTCACTGTAGAGGGAGTGAGGAGCTGTGTGTGTACAGTGTAGTTTGTGTCTGATGTAGTTCAATGTAGAGGGAGCTAGGAGCTGTGTGTGTACAGTGTAGTTTGTGACTGATGTAGTTCACTGTAGAGGGAGTGAGGAGCTGTGTGTGTACAGTGTAGTTTGTGACTGATGTAGTTCACTGTAGAGGGAGAGAGGAGCTGTGTGTGTACAGTGTAGTTTGTGACTGATGTAGTTCACTGTAGAGGGAGCGAGGAGCTGTGTGTGTACATTGTAGTTTGTGTCTGATGTAGTTCACTGTAGAGGGAGCGAGGAGCTGTGTGTGTACGGTGTAGTTTGTGACTGATGTAGTTCACTGTAGAGGGAGTGAGGAGCTGTGTGTGTACAGTGTAGTTTGTGACTGATGTAGTTCACTGTAGAGGGAGAGAGGAGCTGTGTGTGTACAGTGTAGTTTGTGACTGATGTAATTCACTGTAGAGGGAGCGGGGGGCTGTGTGTGTACAGTGTAGTTTGTGACTGATGTAGTTCACTGTAGGGGGAGCGGGGGGCTGTGTGTGTACAGTGTAGTTTGTGACAGATGTAGTTCACTGTAGAGGGAGCGGGGGGCTGTGTGTGTACAGTGTAGTTTGTGACTGATGTAGTTCACTGTAGAGGGAGCGAGGAGCTGTGTGTGTACAGTGTAGTTTGTGACTGATGTAGTTCACTGTAGAGGGAGCGGGGGGCTGTGTGTGTACAGTGTAGTTTGTGACTGATGTAGTTCACTGTAGAGGGAGTGAGGAGCTGTGTGTGTACAGTGTAGTTTGTGACTGATGTAGTTCACTGTAGAGAGAGCGAGGAGCTGTGTGTGTACAGTGTAGTTTATGACTGATGTAGTTCACTGTAGAGGGAGCGGGGGGCTGTGTGTGTACAGTGTAGTTTGTGACTGATGTAGTTCACTGTAGAGGGAGCGGGGGGCTGTGTGTGTACAGTGTAGCTTGTGACTGATGTAGTTCACTGTAGAGGGAGAGAGGAGCTGTGTGTGTACAGTGTAGTTTGTGACTGATGTAGTTCACTGTAGAGGGAGCGGGGGGCTGTGTGTGTACAGTGTAGCTTGTGACTGATGTAGTTCACTGTAGAGGGAGAGAGGAGCTGTGTGTGTACAGTGTAGTTTGTGACTGATGTAGTTCACTGTAGAGGGAGTGAGGAGCTGTGTGTGTACAGTGTAGTTTGTGACTGATGTAGTTCACTGTAGAGGGAGAGAGGAGCTGTGTGTGTACAGTGTAGTTTGTGACTGATGTAGTTCACTGTAGAGGGAGCGAGGAGCTGTGTGTGTACAGTGTAGTTTGTGACTGATGTAGTTCACTGTAAAGAAAGAGAGGAGCTGTGTGTGTACAGTGTAGTTTGTGACTGATGTAGTTCACTGTAGAGGGAGCGAGGAGCTGTGTGTGTACAGTGTAGTTTGTGACTGATGTAGTTCACTGTAGAGGGAGCAAGGAGCTGTGTGTGTACAGTGTAGTTTATGACTGATGTAGTTCACTGTAGAGGGAGAGAGGAGCTGTGTGTGTACAGTGTAGTTTGTGACTGATGTAGTTCACTGTAGAGGGAGCGAGGAGCTGTGTGTGTACAGTGTAGTTTATGACTGATGTAGTTCACTGTAGAGGGAGTGGGGAGCTGTGTGTGTACAGTGTAGTTTGTGACTGATGTAGTTCACTGTAGAGAAAGAGAGGAGCTGTGTGTGTACAGTGTAGTTTATGACTGATGTAGTTTACTGTAGAGGGAGTGAGGAGCTGTGTGTGTACAGTGTAGTTTATGACTGATGTAGTTCACTGTAGAGGGAGAGAGGAGCTGTGTGTGTACAGTGTAGTTTGTGACTGATGTAGTTTACTGTAGAGGGAGTGAGGAGCTGTGTGTATACAGTGTATTTTATGACTGATGTAGTTCACTGTAGATGGAGAGAGGAACTGTGTGTGTACAGTGTAGTTTGTGACTGATGTAGTTCACTGTAGAGGGAGCGAGGAGCTGTGTGTGTACAGTGTAGTTTGTGACTGATGTAGTTCACTGTAAAGAAAGAGAGGAGCTGTGTGTGTACAGTGTAGTTTGTGACTGATGTAGTTCACTGTAGAGGGAGCGAGGAGCTGTGTGTGTACAGTGTAGTTTGTGACTGATGTAGTTCACTGTAGAGGGAGCGAGGAGCTGTGTGTGTACAGTGTAGTTTGTGTCTGATGTAGTTCAATGTAGAGGGAGCTAGGAGCTGTGTGTGTACAGTGTAGTTTGTGACTGATGTAGTTCACTGTAGAGGGAGTGAGGAGCTGTGTGTGTACAGTGTAGTTTGTGTCTGATGTAGTTCAATGTAGAGGGAGCTAGGAGCTGTGTGTGTACAGTGTAGTTTGTGACTGATGTAGTTCACTGTAGAGGGAGTGAGGAGCTGTGTGTGTACAGTGTAGTTTGTGACTGATGTAGTTCACTGTAGAGGGAGAGAGGAGCTGTGTGTGTACAGTGTAGTTTGTGACTGATGTAGTTCACTGTAGAGGGAGCGAGGAGCTGTGTGTGTACATTGTAGTTTGTGTCTGATGTAGTTCACTGTAGAGGGAGCGAGGAGCTGTGTGTGTACGGTGTAGTTTGTGACTGATGTAGTCCACTGTAGAGGGAGTGAGGAGCTGTGTGTGTACAGTGTAGTTTGTGACTGATGTAGTTCACTGTAGAGGGAGAGAGGAGCTGTGTGTGTACAGTGTAGTTTGTGACTGATGTAATTCACTGTAGAGGGAGAGAGGAGCTGTGTGTGTACAGTGTAGTTTGTGACTGATGTAGTTTACTGTAGAGGGAGTGAGGAGCTGTGTGTATACAGTGTATTTTATGACTGATGTAGTTCACTGTAGATGGAGAGAGGAACTGTGTGTGTACAGTGTAGTTTGTGACTGATGTAGTTCACTGTAGAGGGAGCGAGGAGCTGTGTGTGTACATTGTAGTTTGTGTCTGATGTAGTTCACTGTAGAGGGAGCGAGGAGCTGTGTGTGTACGGTGTAGTTTGTGACTGATGTAGTTCACTGTAGAGGGAGTGAGGAGCTGTGTGTGTACAGTGTAGTTTGTGACTGATGTAGTTCACTGTAGAGGGAGAGAGGAGCTGTGTGTGTACAGTGTAGTTTGTGACTGATGTAGTTCACTGTAGAGGGAGCGGGGGGCTGTGTGTGTACAGTGTAGTTTGTGACTGATGTAGTTCACTGTAGGGGGAGCGGGGGGCTGTGTGTGTACAGTGTAGTTTGTGACAGATGTAGTTCACTGTAGAGGGAGCGGGGGGCTGTGTGTGTACAGTGTAGTTTGTGACTGATGTAGTTCACTGTAGAGGGAGCGAGGAGCTGTGTGTGTACGGTGTAGTTTGTGACTGATGTAGTCCACTGTAGAGGGAGTGAGGAGCTGTGTGTGTACAGTGTAGTTTGTGACTGATGTAGTTCACTGTAGAGGGAGAGAGGAGCTGTGTGTGTACAGTGTAGTTTGTGACTGATGTAGTTCACTGTAGAGGGAGCGGGGGGCTGTGTGTGTACAGTGTAGCTTGTGACTGATGTAGTTCACTGTAGAGGGAGAGAGGAGCTGTGTGTGTACAGTGTAGTTTGTGACTGATGTAGTTCACTGTAGAGGGAGTGAGGAGCTGTGTGTGTACAGTGTAGTTTGTGACTGATGTAGTTCACTGTAGAGGGAGAGAGGAGCTGTGTGTGTACAGTGTAGTTTGTGACTGATGTAGTTCACTGTAGAGGGAGCGAGGAGCTGTGTGTGTACAGTGTAGTTTGTGACTGATGTAGTTCACTGTAAAGAAAGAGAGGAGCTGTGTGTGTACAGTGTAGTTTGTGACTGATGTAGTTCACTGTAGAGGGAGCGAGGAGCTGTGTGTGTACAGTGTAGTTTGTGACTGATGTAGTTCACTGTAGAGGGAGCAAGGAGCTGTGTGTGTACAGTGTAGTTTATGACTGATGTAGTTCACTGTAGAGGGAGAGAGGAGCTGTGTGTGTACAGTGTAGTTTGTGACTGATGTAGTTCACTGTAGAGGGAGCGAGGAGCTGTGTGTGTACAGTGTAGTTTATGACTGATGTAGTTCACTGTAGAGGGAGTGGGGAGCTGTGTGTGTACAGTGTAGTTTGTGACTGATGTAGTTCACTGTAGAGAAAGAGAGGAGCTGTGTGTGTACAGTGTAGTTTATGACTGATGTAGTTTACTGTAGAGGGAGTGAGGAGCTGTGTGTGTACAGTGTAGTTTATGACTGATGTAGTTCACTGTAGAGGGAGAGAGGAGCTGTGTGTGTACAGTGTAGTTTGTGACTGATGTAGTTTACTGTAGAGGGAGTGAGGAGCTGTGTGTATACAGTGTATTTTATGACTGATGTAGTTCACTGTAGATGGAGAGAGGAACTGTGTGTGTACAGTGTAGTTTGTGACTGATGTAGTTCACTGTAGAGGGAGCGAGGAGCTGTGTGTGTACAGTGTAGTTTGTGACTGATGTAGTTCACTGTAAAGAAAGAGAGGAGCTGTGTGTGTACAGTGTAGTTTGTGACTGATGTAGTTCACTGTAGAGGGAGCGAGGAGCTGTGTGTGTACAGTGTAGTTTGTGACTGATGTAGTTCACTGTAGAGGGAGCGAGGAGCTGTGTGTGTACAGTGTAGTTTGTGTCTGATGTAGTTCAATGTAGAGGGAGCTAGGAGCTGTGTGTGTACAGTGTAGTTTGTGACTGATGTAGTTCACTGTAGAGGGAGTGAGGAGCTGTGTGTGTACAGTGTAGTTTGTGTCTGATGTAGTTCAATGTAGAGGGAGCTAGGAGCTGTGTGTGTACAGTGTAGTTTGTGACTGATGTAGTTCACTGTAGAGGGAGTGAGGAGCTGTGTGTGTACAGTGTAGTTTGTGACTGATGTAGTTCACTGTAGAGGGAGAGAGGAGCTGTGTGTGTACAGTGTAGTTTGTGACTGATGTAGTTCACTGTAGAGGGAGCGAGGAGCTGTGTGTGTACATTGTAGTTTGTGTCTGATGTAGTTCACTGTAGAGGGAGCGAGGAGCTGTGTGTGTACGGTGTAGTTTGTGACTGATGTAGTCCACTGTAGAGGGAGTGAGGAGCTGTGTGTGTACAGTGTAGTTTGTGACTGATGTAGTTCACTGTAGAGGGAGAGAGGAGCTGTGTGTGTACAGTGTAGTTTGTGACTGATGTAATTCACTGTAGAGGGAGAGAGGAGCTGTGTGTGTACAGTGTAGTTTGTGACTGATGTAGTTTACTGTAGAGGGAGTGAGGAGCTGTGTGTATACAGTGTATTTTATGACTGATGTAGTTCACTGTAGATGGAGAGAGGAACTGTGTGTGTACAGTGTAGTTTGTGACTGATGTAGTTCACTGTAGAGGGAGCGAGGAGCTGTGTGTGTACATTGTAGTTTGTGTCTGATGTAGTTCACTGTAGAGGGAGCGAGGAGCTGTGTGTGTACGGTGTAGTTTGTGACTGATGTAGTTCACTGTAGAGGGAGTGAGGAGCTGTGTGTGTACAGTGTAGTTTGTGACTGATGTAGTTCACTGTAGAGGGAGAGAGGAGCTGTGTGTGTACAGTGTAGTTTGTGACTGATGTAGTTCACTGTAGAGGGAGCGGGGGGCTGTGTGTGTACAGTGTAGTTTGTGACTGATGTAGTTCACTGTAGGGGGAGCGGGGGGCTGTGTGTGTACAGTGTAGTTTGTGACAGATGTAGTTCACTGTAGAGGGAGCGGGGGGCTGTGTGTGTACAGTGTAGTTTGTGACTGATGTAGTTCACTGTAGAGGGAGCGAGGAGCTGTGTGTGTACGGTGTAGTTTGTGACTGATGTAGTCCACTGTAGAGGGAGTGAGGAGCTGTGTGTGTACAGTGTAGTTTGTGACTGATGTAGTTCACTGTAGAGGGAGAGAGGAGCTGTGTGTGTACAGTGTAGTTTGTGACTGATGTAATTCACTGTAGAGGGAGAGAGGAGCTGTGTGTGTACAGTGTAGTTTGTGACTGATGTAATTCACTGTAGAGGGAGCGGGGGGCTGTGTGTGTACAGTGTAGTTTATGACTGATGTAGTTCACTGTAGAGGGAGAGAGGAGCTGTGTGTGTACAGTGTAGTTTGTGACTGATGTAGTTTACTGTAGAGGGAGTGAGGAGCTGTGTGTATACAGTGTATTTTATGACTGATGTAGTTCACTGTAGATGGAGAGAGGAACTGTGTGTGTACAGTGTAGTTTGTGACTGATGTAGTTCACTGTAGAGGGAGCGAGGAGCTGTGTGTGTACATTGTAGTTTGTGTCTGATGTAGTTCACTGTAGAGGGAGCGAGGAGCTGTGTGTGTACGGTGTAGTTTGTGACTGATGTAGTTCACTGTAGAGGGAGTGAGGAGCTGTGTGTGTACAGTGTAGTTTGTGACTGATGTAGTTCACTGTAGAGGGAGAGAGGAGCTGTGTGTGTACAGTGTAGTTTGTGACTGATGTAGTTCACTGTAGAGGGAGCGGGGGGCTGTGTGTGTACAGTGTAGTTTGTGACTGATGTAGTTCACTGTAGGGGGAGCGGGGGGCTGTGTGTGTACAGTGTAGTTTGTGACAGATGTAGTTCACTGTAGAGGGAGCGGGGGGCTGTGTGTGTACAGTGTAGTTTGTGACTGATGTAGTTCACTGTAGAGGGAGCGAGGAGCTGTGTGTGTACAGTGTAGTTTGTGACTGATGTAGTTCACTGTAGAGGGAGCGAGGAGCTGTGTGTGTACGGTGTAGTTTGTGACTGATGTAGTTCACTGTAGAGGGAGTGAGGAGCTGTGTGTGTACAGTGTAGTTTGTGACTGATGTAGTTCACTGTAGAGGGAGAGAGGAGCTGTGTGTGTACAGTGTAGTTTGTGACTGATGTAGTTCACTGTAGAGGGAGCGGGGGGCTGTGTGTGTACAGTGTAGTTTGTGACTGATGTAGTTCACTGTAGGGGGAGCGGGGGGCTGTGTGTGTACAGTGTAGTTTGTGAGAGATGTAGTTCACTGTAGAGGGAGCGGGGGGCTGTGTGTGTACAGTGTAGTTTGTGACTGATGTAGTTCACTGTAGAGGGAGCGAGGAGCTGTGTGTGTACAGTGTAGTTTGTGACTGATGTAGTTCACTGTAGAGGGAGCGGGGGGCTGTGTGTGTACAGTGTCGTTTGTGACTGATGTAGTTCACTGTAGAGAGAGCGAGGAGCTGTGTGTGTACAGTGTAGTTTATGACTGATGTAGTTCACTGTAGAGGGAGCGGGGGGCTGTGTGTGTACAGTGTAGTTTGTGACTGATGTAGTTCACTGTAGAGGGAGCGGGGGGCTGTGTGTGTACAGTGTAGCTTGTGACTGATGTAGTTCACTGTAGAGGGAGCGGGGGGCTGTGTGTGTACAGTGTAGCTTGTGACTGATGTAGTTCACTGTAGAGGGAGAGAGGAGCTGTGTGTGTACAGTGTAGTTTGTGACTGATGTAGTTCACTGTAGAGGGAGCTGGGGGCTGTGTGTGTACAGTGTAGCTTGTGACTGATGTAGTTCACTGTAGAGGGAGCGAGGAGCTGTGTGTGTACAGTGTAGTTTGTGACTGATGTAGTTCACTGTAAAGAAAGAGAGGAGCTGTGTGTGTACAGTGTAGTTTGTGACTGATGTAGTTCACTGTAGAGGGAGAGAGGAGCTGTGTGTGTACAGTGTAGTTTGTGACTGATGTAGTTCACTGTAGAGGGAGCGAGGAGCTGTGTGTGTACATTGTAGTTTGTGTAGTTTATGACTGATGTAGTTCACTGTAGAGGGAGAGAGGAGCTGTGTGTGTACAGTGTAGTTTGTGACTGATGTAGTTTACTGTAGAGGGAGTGAGGAGCTGTGTGTATACAGTGTATTTTATGACTGATGTAGTTCACTGTAGATGGAGAGAGGAACTGTGTGTGTACAGTGTAGTTTGTGACTGATGTAGTTCACTGTAGAGGGAGCGAGGAGCTGTGTGTGTACATTGTAGTTTGTGTCTGATGTAGTTCACTGTAGAGGGAGCGAGGAGCTGTGTGTGTACGGTGTAGTTTGTGACTGATGTAGTTCACTGTAGAGGGAGTGAGGAGCTGTGTGTGTACAGTGTAGTTTGTGACTGATGTAGTTCACTGTAGAGGGAGAGAGGAGCTGTGTGTGTACAGTGTAGTTTGTGACTGATGTAATTCACTGTAGAGGGAGAGAGGAGCTGTGTGTGTACAGTGTAGTTTGTGACTGATGTAATTCACTGTAGAGGGAGCGGGGGGCTGTGTGTGTACAGTGTAGTTTATGACTGATGTAGTTCACTGTAGAGGGAGAGAGGAGCTGTGTGTGTACAGTGTAGTTTGTGACTGATGTAGTTTACTGTAGAGGGAGTGAGGAGCTGTGTGTATACAGTGTATTTTATGACTGATGTAGTTCACTGTAGATGGAGAGAGGAACTGTGTGTGTACAGTGTAGTTTGTGACTGATGTAGTTCACTGTAGAGGGAGCGAGGAGCTGTGTGTGTACATTGTAGTTTGTGTCTGATGTAGTTCACTGTAGAGCGAGCGAGGAGCTGTGTGTGTACGGTGTAGTTTGTGACTGATGTAGTTCACTGTAGAGGGAGTGAGGAGCTGTGTGTGTACAGTGTAGTTTGTGACTGATGTAGTTCACTGTAGAGGGAGAGAGGAGCTGTGTGTGTACAGTGTAGTTTGTGACTGATGTAGTTCACTGTAGAGGGAGCGGGGGGCTGTGTGTGTACAGTGTAGTTTGTGACTGATGTAGTTCACTGTAGGGGGAGCGGGGGGCTGTGTGTGTACAGTGTAGTTTGTGACAGATGTAGTTCACTGTAGAGGGAGCGGGGGGCTGTGTGTGTACAGTGTAGTTTGTGACTGATGTAGTTCACTGTAGAGGGAGTGAGGAGCTGTGTGTGTACAGTGTAGTTTGTGACTGATGTAGTTCACTGTAGAGGGAGCGGGGGGCTGTGTGTGTACAGTGTCGTTTGTGACTGATGTAGTTCACTGTAGAGAGAGCGAGGAGCTGTGTGTGTACAGTGTAGTTTATGACTGATGTAGTTCACTGTAGAGGGAGCGGGGGGCTGTGTGTGTACAGTGTAGTTTGTGACTGATGTAGTTCACTGTAAAGGGAGCGGGGGGCTGTGTGTGTACAGTGTAGCTTGTGACTGATGTAGTTCACTGTAGAGGGAGCGGGGGGCTGTGTGTGTACAGTGTAGCTTGTGACTGATGTAGTTCACTGTAGAGGGAGAGAGGAGCTGTGTGTGTACAGTGTAGTTTGTGACTGATGTAGTTCACTGTAGAGGGAGCGGGGGGCTGTGTGTGTACAGTGTAGCTTGTGACTGATGTAGTTCACTGTAGAGGGAGCGAGGAGCTGTGTGTGTACAGTGTAGTTTGTGACTGATGTAGTTCACTGTAAAGAAAGAGAGGAGCTGTGTGTGTACAGTGTAGTTTGTGACTGATGTAGTTCACTGTAGAGGGAGAGAGGAGCTGTGTGTGTACAGTGTAGTTTGTGACTGATGTAGTTCACTGTAGAGGGAGCGAGGAGCTGTGTGTGTACATTGTAGTTTGTGTCTGATGTAGTTCACTGTAGAGGGAGCGAGGAGCTGTGTGTGTACGGTGTAGTTTGTGACTGATGTAGTCCACTGTAGAGGGAGTGAGGAGCTGTGTGTGTACAGTGTAGTTTGTGACTGATGTAGTTCACTGTAGAGGGAGAGAGGAGCTGTGTGTGTACAGTGTAGTTTGTGACTGATGTAATTCACTGTAGAGGGAGCGGGGGGCTGTGTGTGTACAGTGTAGTTTATGACTGATGTAGTTCACTGTAGAGGGAGAGAGGAGCTGTGTGTGTACAGTGTAGTTTGTGACTGATGTAGTTTACTGTAGAGGGAGTGAGGAGCTGTGTGTATACAGTGTATTTTATGACTGATGTAGTTCACTGTAGATGGAGAGAGGAACTGTGTGTGTACAGTGTAGTTTGTGACTGATGTAGTTCACTGTAGAGGGAGCGAGGAGCTGTGTGTGTACATTGTAGTTTGTGTCTGATGTAGTTCACTGTAGAGGGAGCGAGGAGCTGTGTGTGTACGGTGTAGTTTGTGACTGATGTAGTTCACTGTAGAGGGAGTGAGGAGCTGTGTGTGTACAGTGTAGTTTGTGACTGATGTAGTTCACTGTAGAGGGAGAGAGGAGCTGTGTGTGTACAGTGTAGTTTGTGACTGATGTAGTTCACTGTAGAGGGAACGGGGGGCTGTGTGTGTACAGTGTAGTTTGTGACTGATGTAGTTCACTGTAGGGGGAGCGGGGGGCTGTGTGTGTACAGTGTAGTTTGTGACAGATGTAGTTCACTGTAGAGGGAGCGGGGGGCTGTGTGTGTACAGTGTAGTTTGTGACTGATGTAGTTCACTGTAGAGGGAGCGAGGAGCTGTGTGTGTACAGTGTAGTTTGTGACTGATGTAGTTCACTGTAGAGGGAGCGGGGGGCTGTGTGTGTACAGTGTCGTTTGTGACTGATGTAGTTCACTGTAGAGAGAGCGAGGAGCTGTGTGTGTACAGTGTAGTTTATGACTGATGTAGTTCACTGTAGAGGGAGCGGGGGGCTGTGTGTGTACAGTGTAGTTTGTGACTGATGTAGTTCACTGTAGAGGGAGCGGGGGGCTGTGTGTGTACAGTGTAGCTTGTGACTGATGTAGTTCACTGTAGAGGGAGCGGGGGGCTGTGTGTGTACAGTGTAGCTTGTGACTGATGTAGTTCACTGTAGAGGGAGAGAGGAGCTGTGTGTGTACAGTGTAGTTTGTGACTGATGTAGTTCACTGTAGAGGGAGCGGGGGGCTGTGTGTGTACAGTGTAGCTTGTGACTGATGTAGTTCACTGTAGAGGGAGAGAGGAGCTGTGTGCGTACAGTGTAGTTTGTGACTGATGTAGTTCACTGTAGAGGGAGTGAGGAGCTGTGTGTGTACAGTGTAGTTTGTGACTGATGTAGTTCACTGTAGAGGGAGAGAGGAGCTGTGTGTGTACAGTGTAGTTTGTGACTGATGTAGTTCACTGTAGAGGGAGCGAGGAGCTGTGTGTGTACAGTGTAGTTTGTGACTGATGTAGTTCACTGTAAAGAAAGAGAGGAGCTGTGTGTGTACAGTGTAGTTTGTGACTGATGTAGTTCACTGTAGAGGGAGCGAGGAGCTGTGTGTGTACAGTGTAGTTTGTGACTGATGTAGTTCACTGTAGAGGGAGCAAGGAGCTGTGTGTGTACAGTGTAGTTTATGACTGATGTAGTTCACTGTAGAGGGAGAGAGGAGCTGTGTGTGTACAGTGTAGTTTGTGACTGATGTAGTTCACTGTAGAGGGAGCGGGGGGCTGTGTGTGTACAGTGTAGCTTGTGACTGATGTAGTTCACTGTAGAGGGAGCGGGGGGCTGTGTGTGTACAGTGTAGCTTGTGACTGATGTAGTTCACTGTAGAGGGAGAGAGGAGCTGTGTGTGTACAGTGTAGTTTGTGACTGATGTAGTTCACTGTAGAGGGAGCGGGGGGCTGTGTGTGTACAGTGTAGCTTGTGACTGATGTAGTTCACTGTAGAGGGAGAGAGGAGCTGTGTGTGTACAGTGTAGTTTGTGACTGATGTAGTTCACTGTAGAGGGAGAGAGGAGCTGTGTGTGTACAGTGTAGCTTGTGACTGATGTAGTTCACTGTAGAGGGAGAGAGGAGCTGTGTGTGTACAGTGTAGTTTGTGACTGATGTAGTTCACTGTAGAGGGAGCGAGGAGCTGTGTGTGTACAGTGTAGTTTGTGACTGATGTAGTTCACTGTAAAGAAAGAGAGGAGCTGTGTGTGTACAGTGTAGTTTGTGACTGATGTAGTTCACTGTAGAGGGAGCGAGGAGCTGTGTGTGTACAGTGTAGTTTGTGACTGATGTAGTTCACTGTAGAGGGAGCGAGGAGCTGTGTGTGTACAGTGTAGTTTGTGTCTGATGTAGTTCAATGTAGAGGGAGCTAGGAGCTGTGTGTGTACAGTGTAGTTTGTGACTGATGTAGTTCACTGTAGAGGGAGTGAGGAGCTGTGTGTGTACAGTGTAGTTTGTGTCTGATGTAGTTCAATGTAGAGGGAGCTAGGAGCTGTGTGTGTACAGTGTAGTTTGTGACTGATGTAGTTCACTGTAGAGGGAGTGAGGAGCTGTGTGTGTACAGTGTAGTTTGTGACTGATGTAGTTCACTGTAGAGGGAGAGAGGAGCTGTGTGTGTACAGTGTAGTTTGTGACTGATGTAGTTCACTGTAGAGGGAGCGAGGAGCTGTGTGTGTACATTGTAGTTTGTGTCTGATGTAGTTCACTGTAGAGGGAGCGAGGAGCTGTGTGTGTACGGTGTAGTTTGTGACTGATGTAGTTCACTGTAGAGGGAGTGAGGAGCTGTGTGTGTACAGTGTAGTTTGTGACTGATGTAGTTCACTGTAGAGGGAGAGAGGAGCTGTGTGTGTACAGTGTAGTTTGTGACTGATGTAATTCACTGTAGAGGGAGCGGGGGGCTGTGTGTGTACAGTGTAGTTTGTGACTGATGTAGTTCACTGTAGGGGGAGCGGGGGGCTGTGTGTGTACAGTGTAGTTTGTGACAGATGTAGTTCACTGTAGAGGGAGCGGGGGGCTGTGTGTGTACAGTGTAGTTTGTGACTGATGTAGTTCACTGTAGAGGGAGCGAGGAGCTGTGTGTGTACAGTGTAGTTTGTGACTGATGTAGTTCACTGTAGAGGGAGCGGGGGGCTGTGTGTGTACAGTGTAGTTTGTGACTGATGTAGTTCACTGTAGAGGGAGTGAGGAGCTGTGTGTGTACAGTGTAGTTTGTGACTGATGTAGTTCACTGTAGAGAGAGCGAGGAGCTGTGTGTGTACGGTGTAGTTTGTGACTGATGTAGTTCACTGTAGAGGGAGTGAGGAGCTGTGTGTGTACAGTGTAGTTTGTGACTGATGTAGTTCACTGTAGAGGGAGAGAGGAGCTGTGTGTGTACAGTGTAGTTTGTGACTGATGTAATTCACTGTAGAGGGAGCGGGGGGCTGTGTGTGTACAGTGTAGTTTGTGACTGATGTAGTTCACTGTAGGGGGAGCGGGGGGCTGTGTGTGTACAGTGTAGTTTGTGACAGATGTAGTTCACTGTAGAGGGAGCGGGGGGCTGTGTGTGTACAGTGTAGTTTGTGACTGATGTAGTTCACTGTAGAGGGAGCGAGGAGCTGTGTGTGTACAGTGTAGTTTGTGACTGATGTAGTTCACTGTAGAGGGAGTGAGGAGCTGTGTGTGTACAGTGTAGTTTGTGACTGATGTAGTTCACTGTAGAGGGAGAGAGGAGCTGTGTGTGTACAGTGTAGTTTGTGACTGATGTAGTTCACTGTAGAGGGAGCGGGGGGCTGTGTGTGTACAGTGTAGTTTGTGACTGATGTAGTTCACTGTAGGGGGAGCGGGGGGCTGTGTGTGTACAGTGTAGTTTGTGACAGATGTAGTTCACTGTAGAGGGAGCGGGGGGCTGTGTGTGTACAGTGTAGTTTGTGACTGATGTAGTTCACTGTAGAGGGAGCGAGGAGCTGTGTGTGTACAGTGTAGTTTGTGACTGATGTAGTTCACTGTAGAGGGAGCGGGGGGCTGTGTGTGTACAGTGTAGTTTGTGACTGATGTAGTTCACTGTAGAGGGAGTGAGGAGCTGTGTGTGTACAGTGTAGTTTATGACTGATGTAGTTCACTGTAGAGGGAGCGGGGGGCTGTGTGTGTACAGTGTAGTTTGTGACTGATGTAGTTCACTGTAGAGGGAGTGAGGAGCTGTGTGTGTACAGTGTAGTTTATGACTGATGTAGTTCACTGTAGAGGGAGCGGGGGGCTGTGTGTGTACAGTGTAGCTTGTGACTGATATAGTTCACTGTAGAGGGAGCGAGGAGCTGTGTGTGTACAGTGTAGTTTGTGACTGATGTAGTTCACTGTAGAGGGAGAGAGGAGCTGTGTGTGTACAGTGTAGTTTGTGTCTGATGTAGTTCAATGTAGAGGGAGCGAGGAGCTGTGTGTGTACAGTGTAGTTTGTGACTGATGTAGTTCACTGTAGAGGGAGCAAGGAGCTGTGTGTGTACAGTGTAGTTTGTGACTGATGTAGTTCACTGTAGAGGGAGTGAGGAGCTGTGTGTGTACAGTGTAGTTTGTGACTGATGTAGTTCACTGTAGAGGGAGAGAGGAGCTGTGTGTGTACAGTGTAGTTTGTGACTGATGTAGTTCACTGTAGAGGGAGCGAGGAGCTGTGTGTGTACAGTGTAGTTTGTGACTGATGTAGTTCACTGTAGAGAAAGAGAGGAGCTGTGTGTGTACAGTGTAGTTTGTGACTGATGTAGTTTACTGTAGAGGGAGTGAGGAGCTGTGTGTGTACAGTGTATTTTATGACTGATGTAGTTCACTGTAGAGGGAGAGAGGAGCTGTGTGTGTACAGTGTAGTTTGTGACTGATGTAGTTCACTGTAGAGGGAGCGAGGAGCTGTGTGTGTACATTGTAGTTTGTGTCTGATGTAGTTCACTGTAGAGGGAGCGAGGAGCTGTGTGTGTACGGTGTAGTTTGTGACTGATGTAGTTCACTGTAGAGGGAGTGAGGAGCTGTGTGTGTACAGTGTAGTTTGTGACTGATGTAGTTCACTGTAGAGGGAGAGAGGAGCTGTGTGTGTACAGTGTAGTTTGTGACTGATGTAATTCACTGTAGAGGGAGCGGGGGGCTGTGTGTGTACAGTGTAGTTTGTGACTGATGTAGTTCACTGTAGGGGGAGCGGGGGGCTGTGTGTGTACAGTGTAGTTTGTGACAGATGTAGTTCACTGTAGAGGGAGCGGGGGGCTGTGTGTGTACAGTGTAGTTTGTGACTGATGTAGTTCACTGTAGAGGGAGCGAGGAGCTGTGTGTGTACAGTGTAGTTTGTGACTGATGTAGTTCACTGTAGAGGGAGCGGGGGGCTGTGTGTGTACAGTGTAGTTTGTGACTGATGTAGTTCACTGTAGAGGGAGTGAGGAGCTGTGTGTGTACAGTGTAGTTTGTGACTGATGTAGTTCACTGTAGAGAGAGCGAGGAGCTGTGTGTGTACAGTGTAGTTTATGACTGATGTAGTTCACTGTAGAGGGAGCGGGGGGCTGTGTGTGTACAGTGTAGTTTGTGACTGATGTAGTTCACTGTAGAGAGAGCGAGGAGCTGTGTGTGTACAGTGTAGTTTATGACTGATGTAGTTCACTGTAGAGGGAGCGGGGGGCTGTGTGTGTACAGTGTAGTTTGTGACTGATGTAGTTCACTGTAGAGGGAGCGGGGGGCTGTGTGTGTACAGTGTAGCTTGTGACTGATGTAGTTCACTGTAGAGGGAGAGAGGAGCTGTGTGTGTACAGTGTAGTTTGTGTCTGATGTAGTTCAATGTAGAGGGAGCTAGGAGCTGTGTGTGTACAGTGTAGTTTGTGACTGATGTAGTTCACTGTAGAGGGAGTGAGGAGCTGTGTGTGTACAGTGTAGTTTGTGACTGATGTAGTTCACTGTAGAGGGAGAGAGGAGCTGTGTGTGTACAGTGTAGTTTGTGACTGATGTAGTTCACTGTAGAGGGAGCGAGGAGCTGTGTGTGTACATTGTAGTTTGTGTCTGATGTAGTTCACTGTAGAGGGAGCGAGGAGCTGTGTGTGTACGGTGTAGTTTGTGACTGATATAGTCCACTGTAGAGGGAGTGAGGAGCTGTGTGTGTACAGTGTAGTTTGTGACTGATGTAGTTCACTGTAGAGGGAGAGAGGAGCTGTGTGTGTACAGTGTAGTTTGTGACTGATGTATTTCACTGTAGAGGGAGCGGGGGGCTGTGTGTGTACAGTGTAGTTTATGACTGATGTAGTTCACTGTAGAGGGAGAGAGGAGCTGTGTGTGTACAGTGTAGTTTGTGACTGATGTAGTTTACTGTAGAGGGAGTGAGGAGCTGTGTGTATACAGTGTATTTTATGACTGATGTAGTTCACTGTAGAGGGAGCGAGGAGCTGTGTGTGTACATTGTAGTTTGTGTCTGATGTAGTTCACTGTAGAGGGAGCGAGGAGCTGTGTGTGTACGGTGTAGTTTGTGACTGATGTAGTTCACTGTAGAGGGAGTGAGGAGCTGTGTGTGTACAGTGTAGTTTGTGACTGATGTAGTTCACTGTAGAGGGAGAGAGGAGCTGTGTGTGTACAGTGTAGTTTGTGACTGATGTAGTTCACTGTAGAGGGAGCGGGGGGCTGTGTGTGTACAGTGTAGTTTGTGACTGATGTAGTTCACTGTAGGGGGAGCGGGGGGCTGTGTGTGTACAGTGTAGTTTGTGACAGATGTAGTTCACTGTAGAGGGAGCGGGGGGCTGTGTGTGTACAGTGTAGTTTGTGACTGATGTAGTTCACTGTAGAGGGAGCGAGGAGCTGTGTGTGTACAGTGTAGTTTGTGACTGATGTAGTTCACTGTAGAGGGAGCGGGGGGCTGTGTGTGTACAGTGTCGTTTGTGACTGATGTAGTTCACTGTAGAGAGAGCGAGGAGCTGTGTGTGTACAGTGTAGTTTATGACTGATGTAGTTCACTGTAGAGGGAGCGGGGGGCTGTGTGTGTACAGTGTAGTTTGTGACTGATGTAGTTCACTGTAGAGGGAGCGGGGGGCTGTGTGTGTACAGTGTAGCTTGTGACTGATGTAGTTCACTGTAGAGGGAGCGGGGGGTTGTGTGTGTACAGTGTAGCTTGTGACTGATGTAGTTCACTGTAGAGGGAGAGAGGAGCTGTGTGTGTACAGTGTAGTTTGTGACTGATGTAGTTCACTGTAGAGGGAGCGGGGGGCTGTGTGTGTACAGTGTAGCTTGTGACTGATGTAGTTCACTGTAGAGGGAGAGAGGAGCTGTGTGTGTACAGTGTAGTTTGTGACTGATGTAGTTCACTGTAGAGGGAGTGAGGAGCTGTGTGTGTACAGTGTAGTTTGTGACTGATGTAGTTCACTGTAGAGGGAGAGAGGAGCTGTGTGTGTACAGTGTAGTTTGTGACTGATGTAGTTCACTGTAGAGGGAGCGAGGAGCTGTGTGTGTACAGTGTAGTTTGTGACTGATGTAGTTCACTGTAAAGAAAGAGAGGAGCTGTGTGTGTACAGTGTAGTTTGTGACTGATGTAGTTCACTGTAGAGGGAGCGAGGAGCTGTGTGTGTACAGTGTAGTTTGTGACTAATGTAGTTCACTGTAGAGGGAGCAAGGAGCTGTGTGTGTACAGTGTAGTTTATGACTGATGTAGTTCACTGTAGAGGGAGAGAGGAGCTGTGTGTGTACAGTGTAGTTTGTGACTGATGTAGTTCACTGTAGAGGGAGCGAGGAGCTGTGTGTGTACAGTGTAGTTTATGACTGATGTAGTTCACTGTAGAGGGAGTGGGGAGCTGTGTGTGTACAGTGTAGTTTGTGACTGATGTAGTTCACTGTAGAGAAAGAGAGGAGCTGTGTGTGTACAGTGTAGTTTGTGACTGATGTAGTTTACTGTAGAGGGAGTGAGGAGCTGTGTGTGTACAGTGTAGCTTGTGACTGATGTAGTTCACTGTAGAGGGAGAGAGGAGCTGTGTGTGTACAGTGTAGTTTGTGACTGATGTAGTTCACTGTAGAGGGAGCGAGGAGCTGTGTGTGTACAGTGTAGTTTATGACTGATGTAGTTCACTGTAGAGGGAGTGGGGAGCTGTGTGTGTACAGTGTAGTTTGTGACTGATGTAGTTCACTGTAGAGAAAGAGAGGAGCTGTGTGTGTACAGTGTAGTTTGTGACTGATGTAGTTTACTGTAGAGGGAGTGAGGAGCTGTGTGTGTACAGTGTAGCTTGTGACTGATGTAGTTCACTGTAGAGGGAGAGAGGAGCTGTGTGTGTACAGTGTAGTTTGTGACTGATGTAGTTCACTGTAGAGGGAGCGAGGAGCTGTGTGTGTACAGTGTAGTTTGTGACTGATGTAGTTCACTGTAGAGGGAGTGAGGAGCTGTGTGTGTACAGTGTAGTTTGTGTCTGATGTAGTTCAATGTAGAGGGAGCTAGGAGCTGTGTGTGTACAGTGTAGTTTGTGACTGATGTAGTTCACTGTAGAGGGAGTGAGGAGCTGTGTGTGTACAGTGTAGTTTGTGACTGATGTAGTTCACTGTAGAGGGAGAGAGGAGCTGTGTGTGTACAGTGTAGTTTGTGACTGATGTAGTTCACTGTAGAGGGAGCGAGGAGCTGTGTGTGTACATTGTAGTTTGTGTCTGATGTAGTTCACTGTAGAGGGAGCGAGGAGCTGTGTGTGTACGGTGTAGTTTGTGACTGATGTAGTTCACTGTAGAGGGAGTGAGGAGCTGTGTGTGTACAGTGTAGTTTGTGACTGATGTAGTTCACTGTAGAGGGAGAGAGGAGCTGTGTGTGTACAGTGTAGTTTGTGACTGATGTAATTCACTGTAGAGGGAGCGGGGGGCTGTGTGTGTACAGTGTAGTTTGTGACTGATGTAGTTCACTGTAGGGGGAGCGGGGGGCTGTGTGTGTACAGTGTAGTTTGTGACAGATGTAGTTCACTGTAGAGGGAGCGGGGGGCTGTGTGTGTACAGTGTAGTTTGTGACTGATGTAGTTCACTGTAGAGGGAGCGAGGAGCTGTGTGTGTACAGTGTAGTTTGTGACTGATGTAGTTCACTGTAGAGGGAGCGGGGGGCTGTGTGTGTACAGTGTAGTTTGTGACTGATGTAGTTCACTGTAGAGGGAGTGAGGAGCTGTGTGTGTACAGTGTAGTTTGTGACTGATGTAGTTCACTGTAGAGAGAGCGAGGAGCTGTGTGTGTACAGTGTAGTTTATGACTGATGTAGTTCACTGTAGAGGGAGCGGGGGGCTGTGTGTGTACAGTGTAGTTTGTGACTGATGTAGTTCACTGTAGAGGGAGCGGGGGGCTGTGTGTGTACAGTGTAGCTTGTGACTGATGTAGTTCACTGTAGAGGGAGAGAGGAGCTGTGTGTGTACAGTGTAGTTTGTGACTGATGTAGTTCACTGTAGAGGGAGCGGGGGGCTGTGTGTGTACAGTGTAGCTTGTGACTGATGTAGTTCACTGTAGAGGGAGAGAGGAGCTGTGTGTGTACAGTGTAGTTTGTGACTGATGTAGTTCACTGTAGAGGGAGTGAGGAGCTGTGTGTGTACAGTGTAGTTTGTGACTGATGTAGTTCACTGTAGAGGGAGAGAGGAGCTGTGTGTGTACAGTGTAGTTTGTGACTGATGTAGTTCACTGTAGAGGGAGCGAGGAGCTGTGTGTGTACAGTGTAGTTTGTGACTGATGTAGTTCACTGTAAAGAAAGAGAGGAGCTGTGTGTGTACAGTGTAGTTTGTGACTGATGTAGTTCACTGTAGAGGGAGAGAGGAGCTGTGTGTGTACAGTGTAGTTTGTGACTGATGTAGTTCACTGTAGAGGGAGCGAGGAGCTGTGTGTGTACAGTGTAGTTTGTGACTGATGTAGTTCACTGTAGAGGGAGTGAGGAGCTGTGTGTGTACAGTGTAGTTTGTGTCTGATGTAGTTCAATGTAGAGGGAGCTAGGAGCTGTGTGTGTACAGTGTAGTTTGTGACTGATGTAGTTCACTGTAGAGGGAGTGAGGAGCTGTGTGTGTACAGTGTAGTTTGTGACTGATGTAGTTCACTGTAGAGGGAGAGAGGAGCTGTGTGTGTACAGTGTAGTTTGTGACTGATGTAGTTCACTGTAGAGGGAGCGAGGAGCTGTGTGTGTACATTGTAGTTTGTGTCTGATGTAGTTCACTGTAGAGGGAGCGAGGAGCTGTGTGTGTACGGTGTAGTTTGTGACTGATGTAGTTCACTGTAGAGGGAGTGAGGAGCTGTGTGTGTACAGTGTAGTTTGTGACTGATGTAGTTCACTGTAGAGGGAGAGAGGAGCTGTGTGTGTACAGTGTAGTTTGTGACTGATGTAATTCACTGTAGAGGGAGCGGGGGGCTGTGTGTGTACAGTGTAGTTTGTGACTGATGTAGTTCACTGTAGGGGGAGCGGGGGCTGTGTGTGTACAGTGTAGTTTGTGACAGATGTAGTTCACTGTAGAGGGAGCGGGGGGCTGTGTGTGTACAGTGTAGTTTGTGACTGATGTAGTTCACTGTAGAGGGAGCGAGGAGCTGTGTGTGTACAGTGTAGTTTGTGACTGATGTAGTTCACTGTAGAGGGAGCGGGGGGCTGTGTGTGTACAGTGTAGCTTGTGACTGATGTAGTTCACTGTAGAGGGAGTGAGGAGCTGTGTGTGTACAGTGTAGTTTGTGACTGATGTAGTTCACTGTAGAGAGAGCGAGGAGCTGTGTGTGTACAGTGTAGTTTATGACTGATGTAGTTCACTGTAGAGGGAGCGGGGGGCTGTGTGTGTACAGTGTAGTTTGTGACTGATGTAGTTCAACTGTAGAGGGAGCGGGGGGCTGTGTGTGTACAGTGTAGCTTGTGACTGATGTAGTTCACTGTAGAGGGAGAGAGGAGCTGTGTGTGTACAGTGTAGTTTGTGACTGATGTAGTTCACTGTAGAGGGAGCGGGGGGCTGTGTGTGTACAGTGTAGCTTGTGACTGATGTAGTTCACTGTAGAGGGAGAGAGGAGCTGTGTGTGTACAGTGTAGTTTGTGACTGATGTAGTTCACTGTAGAGGGAGTGAGGAGCTGTGTGTGTACAGTGTAGTTTGTGACTGATGTAGTTCACTGTAGAGGGAGAGAGGAGCTGTGTGTGTACAGTGTAGTTTGTGACTGATGTAGTTCACTGTAGAGGGAGCGAGGAGCTGTGTGTGTACAGTGTAGTTTGTGACTGATGTAGTTCACTGTAAAGAAAGAGAGGAGCTGTGTGTGTACAGTGTAGTTTGTGACTGATGTAGTTCACTGTAGAGGGAGCGAGGAGCTGTGTGTGTACAGTGTAGTTTGTGACTGATGTAGTTCACTGTAGAGGGAGCAAGGAGCTGTGTGTGTACAGTGTAGTTTATGACTGATGTAGTTCACTGTAGAGGGAGAGAGGAGCTGTGTGTGTACAGTGTAGTTTGTGACTGATGTAGTTCACTGTAGAGGGAGCGAGGAGCTGTGTGTGTACAGTGTAGTTTATGACTGATGTAGTTCACTGTAGAGGGAGTGGGGAGCTGTGTGTGTACAGTGTAGTTTGTGACTGATGTAGTTCACTGTAGAGAAAGAGAGGAGCTGTGTGTGTACAGTGTAGTTTATGACTGATGTAGTTTACTGTAGAGGGAGTGAGGAGCTGTGTGTGTACAGTGTAGTTTATGACTGATGTAGTTCACTGTAGAGGGAGAGAGGAGCTGTGTGTGTACAGTGTAGTTTGTGACTGATGTAGTTTACTGTAGAGGGAGTGAGGAGCTGTGTGTATACAGTGTATTTTATGACTGATGTAGTTCACTGTAGATGGAGAGAGGAACTGTGTGTGTACAGTGTAGTTTGTGACTGATGTAGTTCACTGTAGAGGGAGCGAGGAGCTGTGTGTGTACAGTGTAGTTTGTGACTGATGTAGTTCACTGTAAAGAAAGAGAGGAGCTGTGTGTGTACAGTGTAGTTTGTGACTGATGTAGTTCACTGTAGAGGGAGCGAGGAGCTGTGTGTGTACAGTGTAGTTTGTGACTGATGTAGTTCACTGTAGAGGGAGCGAGGAGCTGTGTGTGTACAGTGTAGTTTGTGTCTGATGTAGTTCAATGTAGAGGGAGCTAGGAGCTGTGTGTGTACAGTGTAGTTTGTGACTGATGTAGTTCACTGTAGAGGGAGTGAGGAGCTGTGTGTGTACAGTGTAGTTTGTGTCTGATGTAGTTCAATGTAGAGGGAGCTAGGAGCTGTGTGTGTACAGTGTAGTTTGTGACTGATGTAGTTCACTGTAGAGGGAGTGAGGAGCTGTGTGTGTACAGTGTAGTTTGTGACTGATGTAGTTCACTGTAGAGGGAGAGAGGAGCTGTGTGTGTACAGTGTAGTTTGTGACTGATGTAGTTCACTGTAGAGGGAGCGAGGAGCTGTGTGTGTACATTGTAGTTTGTGTCTGATGTAGTTCACTGTAGAGGGAGCGAGGAGCTGTGTGTGTACGGTGTAGTTTGTGACTGATGTAGTCCACTGTAGAGGGAGTGAGGAGCTGTGTGTGTACAGTGTAGTTTGTGACTGATGTAGTTCACTGTAGAGGGAGAGAGGAGCTGTGTGTGTACAGTGTAGTTTGTGACTGATGTAATTCACTGTAGAGGGAGAGAGGAGCTGTGTGTGTACAGTGTAGTTTGTGACTGATGTAGTTTACTGTAGAGGGAGTGAGGAGCTGTGTGTATACAGTGTATTTTATGACTGATGTAGTTCACTGTAGATGGAGAGAGGAACTGTGTGTGTACAGTGTAGTTTGTGACTGATGTAGTTCACTGTAGAGGGAGCGAGGAGCTGTGTGTGTACATTGTAGTTTGTGTCTGATGTAGTTCACTGTAGAGGGAGCGAGGAGCTGTGTGTGTACGGTGTAGTTTGTGACTGATGTAGTTCACTGTAGAGGGAGTGAGGAGCTGTGTGTGTACAGTGTAGTTTGTGACTGATGTAGTTCACTGTAGAGGGAGAGAGGAGCTGTGTGTGTACAGTGTAGTTTGTGACTGATGTAGTTCACTGTAGAGGGAGCGGGGGGCTGTGTGTGTACAGTGTAGTTTGTGACTGATGTAGTTCACTGTAGGGGGAGCGGGGGGCTGTGTGTGTACAGTGTAGTTTGTGACAGATGTAGTTCACTGTAGAGGGAGCGGGGGGCTGTGTGTGTACAGTGTAGTTTGTGACTGATGTAGTTCACTGTAGAGGGAGCGAGGAGCTGTGTGTGTACGGTGTAGTTTGTGACTGATGTAGTCCACTGTAGAGGGAGTGAGGAGCTGTGTGTGTACAGTGTAGTTTGTGACTGATGTAGTTCACTGTAGAGGGAGAGAGGAGATGTGTGTGTACAGTGTAGTTTGTGACTGATGTAATTCACTGTAGAGGGAGAGAGGAGCTGTGTGTGTACAGTGTAGTTTGTGACTGATGTAATTCACTGTAGAGGGAGCGGGGGGCTGTGTGTGTACAGTGTAGTTTATGACTGATGTAGTTCACTGTAGAGGGAGAGAGGAGCTGTGTGTGTACAGTGTAGTTTGTGACTGATGTAGTTTACTGTAGAGGGAGTGAGGAGCTGTGTGTATACAGTGTATTTTATGACTGATGTAGTTCACTGTAGATGGAGAGAGGAACTGTGTGTGTACAGTGTAGTTTGTGACTGATGTAGTTCACTGTAGAGGGAGCGAGGAGCTGTGTGTGTACATTGTAGTTTGTGTCTGATGTAGTTCACTGTAGAGGGAGCGAGGAGCTGTGTGTGTACGGTGTAGTTTGTGACTGATGTAGTTCACTGTAGAGGGAGTGAGGAGCTGTGTGTGTACAGTGTAGTTTGTGACTGATGTAGTTCACTGTAGAGGGAGAGAGGAGCTGTGTGTGTACAGTGTAGTTTGTGACTGATGTAGTTCACTGTAGAGGGAGCGGGGGGCTGTGTGTGTACAGTGTAGTTTGTGACTGATGTAGTTCACTGTAGGGGGAGCGGGGGGCTGTGTGTGTACAGTGTAGTTTGTGACAGATGTAGTTCACTGTAGAGGGAGCGGGGGGCTGTGTGTGTACAGTGTAGTTTGTGACTGATGTAGTTCACTGTAGAGGGAGCGAGGAGCTGTGTGTGTACAGTGTAGTTTGTGACTGATGTAGTTCACTGTAGAGGGAGCGAGGAGCTGTGTGTGTACGGTGTAGTTTGTGACTGATGTAGTTCACTGTAGAGGGAGTGAGGAGCTGTGTGTGTACAGTGTAGTTTGTGACTGATGTAGTTCACTGTAGAGGGAGAGAGGAGCTGTGTGTGTACAGTGTAGTTTGTGACTGATGTAGTTCACTGTAGAGGGAGCGGGGGGCTGTGTGTGTACAGTGTAGTTTGTGACTGATGTAGTTCACTGTAGGGGGAGCGGGGGGCTGTGTGTGTACAGTGTAGTTTGTGACAGATGTAGTTCACTGTAGAGGGAGCGGGGGGCTGTGTGTGTACAGTGTAGTTTGTGACTGATGTAGTTCACTGTAGAGGGAGCGAGGAGCTGTGTGTGTACAGTGTAGTTTGTGACTGATGTAGTTCACTGTAGAGGGAGCGGGGGGCTGTGTGTGTACAGTGTCGTTTGTGACTGATGTAGTTCACTGTAGAGAGAGCGAGGAGCTGTGTGTGTACAGTGTAGTTTATGACTGATGTAGTTCACTGTAGAGGGAGCGGGGGGCTGTGTGTGTACAGTGTAGTTTGTGACTGATGTAGTTCACTGTAGAGGGAGCGGGGGGCTGTGTGTGTACAGTGTAGCTTGTGACTGATGTAGTTCACTGTAGAGGGAGCGGGGGGCTGTGTGTGTACAGTGTAGCTTGTGACTGATGTAGTTCACTGTAGAGGGAGAGAGGAGCTGTGTGTGTACAGTGTAGTTTGTGACTGATGTAGTTCACTGTAGAGGGAGCTGGGGGCTGTGTGTGTACAGTGTAGCTTGTGACTGATGTAGTTCACTGTAGAGGGAGCGAGGAGCTGTGTGTGTACAGTGTAGTTTGTGACTGATGTAGTTCACTGTAAAGAAAGAGAGGAGCTGTGTGTGTACAGTGTAGTTTGTGACTGATGTAGTTCACTGTAGAGGGAGAGAGGAGCTGTGTGTGTACAGTGTAGTTTGTGACTGATGTAGTTCACTGTAGAGGGAGCGAGGAGCTGTGTGTGTACATTGTAGTTTGTGTAGTTTATGACTGATGTAGTTCACTGTAGAGGGAGAGAGGAGCTGTGTGTGTACAGTGTAGTTTGTGACTGATGTAGTTTACTGTAGAGGGAGTGAGGAGCTGTGTGTATACAGTGTATTTTATGACTGATGTAGTTCACTGTAGATGGAGAGAGGAACTGTGTGTGTACAGTGTAGTTTGTGACTGATGTAGTTCACTGTAGAGGGAGCGAGGAGCTGTGTGTGTACATTGTAGTTTGTGTCTGATGTAGTTCACTGTAGAGGGAGCGAGGAGCTGTGTGTGTACGGTGTAGTTTGTGACTGATGTAGTTCACTGTAGAGGGAGTGAGGAGCTGTGTGTGTACAGTGTAGTTTGTGACTGATGTAGTTCACTGTAGAGGGAGAGAGGAGCTGTGTGTGTACAGTGTAGTTTGTGACTGATGTAATTCACTGTAGAGGGAGAGAGGAGCTGTGTGTGTACAGTGTAGTTTGTGACTGATGTAATTCACTGTAGAGGGAGCGGGGGGCTGTGTGTGTACAGTGTAGTTTATGACTGATGTAGTTCACTGTAGAGGGAGAGAGGAGCTGTGTGTGTACAGTGTAGTTTGTGACTGATGTAGTTTACTGTAGAGGGAGTGAGGAGCTGTGTGTATACAGTGTATTTTATGACTGATGTAGTTCACTGTAGATGGAGAGAGGAACTGTGTGTGTACAGTGTAGTTTGTGACTGATGTAGTTCACTGTAGAGGGAGCGAGGAGCTGTGTGTGTACATTGTAGTTTGTGTCTGATGTAGTTCACTGTAGAGCGAGCGAGGAGCTGTGTGTGTACGGTGTAGTTTGTGACTGATGTAGTTCACTGTAGAGGGAGTGAGGAGCTGTGTGTGTACAGTGTAGTTTGTGACTGATGTAGTTCACTGTAGAGGGAGAGAGGAGCTGTGTGTGTACAGTGTAGTTTGTGACTGATGTAGTTCACTGTAGAGGGAGCGGGGGGCTGTGTGTGTACAGTGTAGTTTGTGACTGATGTAGTTCACTGTAGGGGGAGCGGGGGGCTGTGTGTGTACAGTGTAGTTTGTGACAGATGTAGTTCACTGTAGAGGGAGCGGGGGGCTGTGTGTGTACAGTGTAGTTTGTGACTGATGTAGTTCACTGTAGAGGGAGTGAGGAGCTGTGTGTGTACAGTGTAGTTTGTGACTGATGTAGTTCACTGTAGAGGGAGCGGGGGGCTGTGTGTGTACAGTGTCGTTTGTGACTGATGTAGTTCACTGTAGAGAGAGCGAGGAGCTGTGTGTGTACAGTGTAGTTTATGACTGATGTAGTTCACTGTAGAGGGAGCGGGGGGCTGTGTGTGTACAGTGTAGTTTGTGACTGATGTAGTTCACTGTAAAGGGAGCGGGGGGCTGTGTGTGTACAGTGTAGCTTGTGACTGATGTAGTTCACTGTAGAGGGAGCGGGGGGCTGTGTGTGTACAGTGTAGCTTGTGACTGATGTAGTTCACTGTAGAGGGAGAGAGGAGCTGTGTGTGTACAGTGTAGTTTGTGACTGATGTAGTTCACTGTAGAGGGAGCGGGGGGCTGTGTGTGTACAGTGTAGCTTGTGACTGATGTAGTTCACTGTAGAGGGAGCGAGGAGCTGTGTGTGTACAGTGTAGTTTGTGACTGATGTAGTTCACTGTAAAGAAAGAGAGGAGCTGTGTGTGTACAGTGTAGTTTGTGACTGATGTAGTTCACTGTAGAGGGAGAGAGGAGCTGTGTGTGTACAGTGTAGTTTGTGACTGATGTAGTTCACTGTAGAGGGAGCGAGGAGCTGTGTGTGTACATTGTAGTTTGTGTCTGATGTAGTTCACTGTAGAGGGAGCGAGGAGCTGTGTGTGTACGGTGTAGTTTGTGACTGATGTAGTCCACTGTAGAGGGAGTGAGGAGCTGTGTGTGTACAGTGTAGTTTGTGACTGATGTAGTTCACTGTAGAGGGAGAGAGGAGCTGTGTGTGTACAGTGTAGTTTGTGACTGATGTAATTCACTGTAGAGGGAGCGGGGGGCTGTGTGTGTACAGTGTAGTTTATGACTGATGTAGTTCACTGTAGAGGGAGAGAGGAGCTGTGTGTGTACAGTGTAGTTTGTGACTGATGTAGTTTACTGTAGAGGGAGTGAGGAGCTGTGTGTATACAGTGTATTTTATGACTGATGTAGTTCACTGTAGATGGAGAGAGGAACTGTGTGTGTACAGTGTAGTTTGTGACTGATGTAGTTCACTGTAGAGGGAGCGAGGAGCTGTGTGTGTACATTGTAGTTTGTGTCTGATGTAGTTCACTGTAGAGGGAGCGAGGAGCTGTGTGTGTACGGTGCAGTTTGTGACTGATGTAGTTCACTGTAGAGGGAGTGAGGAGCTGTGTGTGTACAGTGTAGTTTGTGACTGATGTAGTTCACTGTAGAGGGAGAGAGGAGCTGTGTGTGTACAGTGTAGTTTGTGACTGATGTAGTTCACTGTAGAGGGAACGGGGGGCTGTGTGTGTACAGTGTAGTTTGTGACTGATGTAGTTCACTGTAGGGGGAGCGGGGGGCTGTGTGTGTACAGTGTAGTTTGTGACAGATGTAGTTCACTGTAGAGGGAGCGGGGGGCTGTGTGTGTACAGTGTAGTTTGTGACTGATGTAGTTCACTGTAGAGGGAGCGAGGAGCTGTGTGTGTACAGTGTAGTTTGTGACTGATGTAGTTCACTGTAGAGGGAGCGGGGGGCTGTGTGTGTACAGTGTCGTTTGTGACTGATGTAGTTCACTGTAGAGAGAGCGAGGAGCTGTGTGTGTACAGTGTAGTTTATGACTGATGTAGTTCACTGTAGAGGGAGCGGGGGGCTGTGTGTGTACAGTGTAGTTTGTGACTGATGTAGTTCACTGTAGAGGGAGCGGGGGGCTGTGTGTGTACAGTGTAGCTTGTGACTGATGTAGTTCACTGTAGAGGGAGCGGGGGGCTGTGTGTGTACAGTGTAGCTTGTGACTGATGTAGTTCACTGTAGAGGGAGAGAGGAGCTGTGTGTGTACAGTGTAGTTTGTGACTGATGTAGTTCACTGTAGAGGGAGCGGGGGGCTGTGTGTGTACAGTGTAGCTTGTGACTGATGTAGTTCACTGTAGAGGGAGAGAGGAGCTGTGTGCGTACAGTGTAGTTTGTGACTGATGTAGTTCACTGTAGAGGGAGTGAGGAGCTGTGTGTGTACAGTGTAGTTTGTGACTGATGTAGTTCACTGTAGAGGGAGAGAGGAGCTGTGTGTGTACAGTGTAGTTTGTGACTGATGTAGTTCACTGTAGAGGGAGCGAGGAGCTGTGTGTGTACAGTGTAGTTTGTGACTGATGTAGTTCACTGTAAAGAAAGAGAGGAGCTGTGTGTGTACAGTGTAGTTTGTGACTGATGTAGTTCACTGTAGAGGGAGCGAGGAGCTGTGTGTGTACAGTGTAGTTTGTGACTGATGTAGTTCACTGTAGAGGGAGCAAGGAGCTGTGTGTGTACAGTGTAGTTTATGACTGATGTAGTTCACTGTAGAGGGAGAGAGGAGCTGTGTGTGTACAGTGTAGTTTGTGACTGATGTAGTTCACTGTAGAGGGAGCGGGGGGCTGTGTGTGTACAGTGTAGCTTGTGACTGATGTAGTTCACTGTAGAGGGAGCGGGGGGCTGTGTGTGTACAGTGTAGCTTGTGACTGATGTAGTTCACTGTAGAGGGAGAGAGGAGCTGTGTGTGTACAGTGTAGTTTGTGACTGATGTAGTTCACTGTAGAGGGAGCGGGGGGCTGTGTGTGTACAGTGTAGCTTGTGACTGATGTAGTTCACTGTAGAGGGAGAGAGGAGCTGTGTGTGTACAGTGTAGTTTGTGACTGATGTAGTTCACTGTAGAGGGAGAGAGGAGCTGTGTGTGTACAGTGTAGCTTGTGACTGATGTAGTTCACTGTAGAGGGAGAGAGGAGCTGTGTGTGTACAGTGTAGTTTGTGACTGATGTAGTTCACTGTAGAGGGAGCGAGGAGCTGTGTGTGTACAGTGTAGTTTGTGACTGATGTAGTTCACTGTAAAGAAAGAGAGGAGCTGTGTGTGTACAGTGTAGTTTGTGACTGATGTAGTTCACTGTAGAGGGAGCGAGGAGCTGTGTGTGTACAGTGTAGTTTGTGACTGATGTAGTTCACTGTAGAGGGAGCGAGGAGCTGTGTGTGTACAGTGTAGTTTGTGTCTGATGTAGTTCAATGTAGAGGGAGCTAGGAGCTGTGTGTGTACAGTGTAGTTTGTGACTGATGTAGTTCACTGTAGAGGGAGTGAGGAGCTGTGTGTGTACAGTGTAGTTTGTGTCTGATGTAGTTCAATGTAGAGGGAGCTAGGAGCTGTGTGTGTACAGTGTAGTTTGTGACTGATGTAGTTCACTGTAGAGGGAGTGAGGAGCTGTGTGTGTACAGTGTAGTTTGTGACTGATGTAGTTCACTGTAGAGGGAGAGAGGAGCTGTGTGTGTACAGTGTAGTTTGTGACTGATGTAGTTCACTGTAGAGGGAGCGAGGAGCTGTGTGTGTACATTGTAGTTTGTGTCTGATGTAGTTCACTGTAGAGGGAGCGAGGAGCTGTGTGTGTACGGTGTAGTTTGTGACTGATGTAGTTCACTGTAGAGGGAGTGAGGAGCTGTGTGTGTACAGTGTAGTTTGTGACTGATGTAGTTCACTGTAGAGGGAGAGAGGAGCTGTGTGTGTACAGTGTAGTTTGTGACTGATGTAATTCACTGTAGAAGGAGCGGGGGGCTGTGTGTGTACAGTGTAGTTTGTGACTGATGTAGTTCACTGTAGGGGGAGCGGGGGGCTGTGTGTGTACAGTGTAGTTTGTGACAGATGTAGTTCACTGTAGAGGGAGCGGGGGGCTGTGTGTGTACAGTGTAGTTTGTGACTGATGTAGTTCACTGTAGAGGGAGCGAGAAGCTGTGTGTGTACAGTGTAGTTTGTGACTGATGTAGTTCACTGTAGAGGGAGCGGGGGGTGTGTGTACAGTGTAGTTTGTGACTGATGTAGTTCACTGTAGAGGGAGCGGGGGGCTGTGTGTGTACAGTGTAGTTTGTGACTGATGTAGTTCACTGTAGGGGGAGCGGGGGGCTGTGTGTGTACAGTGTAGTTTGTGACAGATGTAGTTCACTGTAGAGGGAGCGGGGGGCTGTGTGTGTACAGTGTAGTTTGTGACTGATGTAGTTCACTGTAGAGGGAGCGAGGAGCTGTGTGTGTACAGTGTAGTTTGTGACTGATGTAGTTCACTGTAGAGGGAGCGGGGGGCTGTGTGTGTACAGTGTAGTTTGTGACTGATGTAGTTCACTGTAGAGGGAGTGAGGAGCTGTGTGTGTACAGTGTAGTTTATGACTGATGTAGTTCACTGTAGAGGGAGCGGGGGGCTGTGTGTGTACAGTGTAGTTTGTGACTGATGTAGTTCACTGTAGAGGGAGTGAGGAGCTGTGTGTGTACAGTGTAGTTTATGACTGATGTAGTTCACTGTAGAGGGAGCGGGGGGCTGTGTGTGTACAGTGTAGCTTGTGACTGATATAGTTCACTGTAGAGGGAGCGAGGAGCTGTGTGTGTACAGTGTAGTTTGTGACTGATGTAGTTCACTGTAGAGGGAGAGAGGAACTGTGTGTGTACAGTGTAGTTTGTGACTGATGTAGTTCACTGTAGAGGGAGCGAGGAGCTGTGTGTGTACAGTGTAGTTTGTGTCTGATGTAGTTCACTGTAGAGGGAGAGAGGAACTGTGTGTGTACAGTGTAGTTTGTGACTGATGTAGTTCACTGTAGAGGGAGCGAGGAGCTGTGTGTGTACAGTGTAGTTTGTGTCTGATGTAGTTCACTGTAGAGGGAGCGAGGAGCTGTGTGTGTACAGTGTAGTTTGTGACTGATGTAGTTCACTGTAGAGGGACAATAACCTAGAACGCCTTTTTTGTGTTGACAACAAAATTGAGACAAAATTCTGAAATTTACCAGGGCAATATTCCGGGACAAAATTGAATAATCTCTAAGATATTCACTGGAAATCAAACAGTATCCTCCCAAGGACTTCCAAAGATGCCAAACCAGTCAATTCCCAGTGAACTTTACTGAACCCACAGGAGAAACAGCACAGGCTCTTCTCTCACTGGATCCACAGGATAACTGCCCCAGTATTCGTACCAAAACCACAGTAATAACTGCCCAGGTCCTCTTACTGGACCCAAACGAGTAATTTCACACGTACTCTTACTGGACCTCAGAGGAATCATGTTTTCAGGTGCTCTAATTGTACACAAAGGAGTCATTTCCTGGGAGTCTTTCTGTAACTTACAGGAGTGAGTTGGTAGTCGCTGCACTATGATCAGCACTGTTCCCATTATTGTCCTGGGCCTTCAGAAGTGAAACTGGCAGTCCACGTCTACATCTGGTTTACATTCACATAGATCCTCTTTCTGTTTAATCACCTCCCAGTACCCACGTAAAAATACACATCTGAAAGGCTCTATTGAGTCTCCGCTGCCAGTCTGTGGCCGGAATGCCGGATGTTGCTTCCTGCGTGGAGGAATTACACGGTTAACGTGGACAGTAATGTAGACAATAAGAAGAAAAGAATCAACAGAACCCACACACTGCTACAGCACTGAGGCATTTGTGTCCAGTCCAGCACAGACACAAGGCCGGGCAGATTTACCACTCCGTGCCAGGTTCTTTGTCTGATACAATTCCTCTGAAGGAGTCAGATTTAAGCCAGTCTTCCAAACAGCTCCGGGCTGATGAAACATCACTTTACAGAAGGAAACTTGTTATCAGAAGTGTTCTTATCTCAGCTACCGCTGTCTGGACGTGCATACAGATGTTCAGCGTTATACAGCCTCAGAAACCATCAGAACCATCTCACCGCAGCTGATATGTGATGTGTTTTATGGTGTGTTTATACCCAGCTCACCCTTAAGCAAAGAAGAGGTTGATTATAGATTCCTCAGTCTGCAGTAGCTGGAATAATACGGTATAATAATATAGTATTCATTCCTTCACTCTGTTCAGGTGGAGATGGGTCAGGACTCTACAGTCTCAGATTAAAAGGTACGGTTGAGGTATGTTATTGGTCACTAAAGTTACTAACAGTTCAAATGTACCTTTAAAAGTACAGCAGTGGTGTTAAAGTCCAGTTGTGTTCCTTAAAGGTTCACTACATTCAGTTCTCCAGAAGGAGAAGGGGATATTTGTATGTTTTCATTATAGAATCGTGTCAAAGAAAAAAAAAACATAATAAAAGTCCTGGAGATGAAACGGGGCGAATGAAATCAACACAATATAAAAATCTACAATTAGAATAGAATAAAGATATTTTCCCTAAAAAAAAGAGGGTAACACACTCACCCAGTCACACACACACTCACCCAGTCACTCCCACACTCACCCAGTCACTCACACTCACTCACACTCACTCACCCTGTCACACACACACTCACTCACCCAGTCACACACACACACACTCACCCAGTCACACACACACACACTCACCCAGTCACACACACACACTCACCCAGTCACACACACACACTCACCCAGGAGATGAAACGGGGCGAATGAAATCAACACAATATAAAAATCTGCAATTAGAATAGAATAAAGTTATTTTCCCTAAAAAAAGAGGGTAACACCACAGTGACAAATTTTGTGACAGTTTACCCAGAATTCTCACACACAAACTCACTCACACACTCACCCAGTCACTCACCCACTCACCCAGTCAATCACACACTCACCCTGTCACTCACACTCACTCACCCAGTCACACACTCACTCACCCAGTCACACACACACTCACCCACACACTCACCCAGTCACACACACACTCACCCTGTCACTCACACTCACTCACCCAGTCACACACTCACTCACCCAGTCACACACACACTCACTCACACACTCACCCAGTCAATCACACACTCACTCAGTCACTCACACACACTCACCCTGTCACTCACACACACTCACCCTGTCAATCACACACACTCACCCTGTCACACACACACTGACCCAGTCACTCACACACTCACCCAGTCCCTCACACACTCACCCAGTCCCACACACACTCACCCTGTCACTCACACACTCACCCAGTCCCTCACACACTCACCCAGTCCCTCACACACTCACCCTGTCACTCACACACTCACCCTGTCACTCACACACTCTAGCAGTCACTCACACACTCTAGCAGTCACTCACACACTCACCCAGTCACTCACACACTCACCCAGTCACTCCCACACTCACACCTGTGGACAGTTTCACAGAGACTCCACTTCCCAACAAGTGTTTGGACAATGGGAGGAAACTGAAGAACACACCACACTTTGTTGGATTAGTTTCTACATATGGTTTCAGTCAGAGGTCAGCCTCCTCATCTCCACAGCGGTGAACGCAGGGCTGTCAGGTGATTACAATTAACTCTGAATAATCTGCTCACTTTGTGTAGTGTAGTTCATTCTGACTGACGGCGCTAATGGAAACTGTCCATGTCTGGAAAAATTAATCCAATTTTCCTTTTATAATGTTCTGGCAAATTACAAAATCATTTGATAATTTTAAGTGAAAAAGACTTGGCAAAAATAAACACACATTTGCTGTAATCACCAGAGTAGGGCACTTTAGCTCTGATTCTGAAATAAATGTTAATTATTAAAACAGGGCTGTGAGGGATGTTTGAGGCACACCTCACACACTTCCAGCCATCTGCTCAGAACACACACACACAACCCCCCTGCTGTTTTGGCTCAGTGTCCTTTCTGCTCTGTGGGAGAGATTTATCAGTTTGTGCCACGTTTTCTCTCTGATTCATTTGCATAGAAAACAAGTCGGATTGGAGCCAGTCTTCAGAGCAGAACGGTGTTCCTACATCTTCCTCCTCTGTTCTGTCCTCACCTTTGTTTCTGCAGGAGAGCAGAGACACGGCTGGGGGGCCACACTCACTGCAATCCTCAGACATGCAAAAAAAGACTATGTAAATGTTGATTTGTGAACTAACAAAGTAAAGTGTAACATTTGTACACGGACTGTGTCATAAAACACCGCTCTGATCAAGTGAACACATGAATTAGAAAGTGCCTTGTTACTCGCCAAATTCCAGCAATAATTAGTGCCTATAAATATATAATCTGCATCACAGAGCAGATTCATAATGCCCCCAAAACTGGGGGAGAGAAGCCCAGCAAGTGCTTCCTCAGAGATGCTGTCCTGTCCAGAGATCCTGGACATCAGCGTCACACCCCGAGTCTTCACCAGAACTGCCCCGGAGACTTTACTGACCTCAGATTTACGTTTTGTCTGAGGAATGGCGCTGTTTGTTCAGTACAGTGTCCCACGGACTGCACCCAGGCACTAGGATCCATACAGACCACCGGGACAGCGCCCACTGTTGGCCCCACCCAAAAACACCACCTCCAGCACCACCCCAGCTTTCCTAGGAAGAGCTTTCCCATGTAAGTACTGGTCCAGACCTGCGTAGTGTCAGTGGATCTGCAGGTTGTGGTGTTCAAGTCTGGTGCTTTTGCTGCAGGTCTTCATCTTGGCATCATTTACAACAGACCAATCAAATCCAAATATTCAGGAGGTGGTGTTGCCCAATTTATGAGGACATCAGCATTCTATAGTTGTGGGGATATTATGATTTTATTACTCCATGTATAAGTTAGAGCTTTGGCTCGTTATAGATTACACGGTTCAGTCCTGTTTATAAGCATCTGTTTCTTCTGAATCTTTTTCCTTTTCCAGGCTCATAGTTATTGCAATTGACGACTTGTCATTTCTCCAGAACCCCAGGCCTGAGTTCACTTACTGAACACTCTCCCTCTCATTATGCACCTGTAGGAAGTCCTGGAACAGTGTTCTGTTCCCAGCTGGAGTTCTCACAAATGACGGCTTCGATTTGTTGATGTGCTATTTTAAAGGAAATAAGTGCAGGGAATATGCAACGCTGGCGGAGGCACACTGCTACGGTTCCTCTGACCCTCATTAGATTTACTGAGATTTTCAGTCGGGACGCGCTGTGGAAGAGGCACATTGTCCTAGGTTACGTTTAATTAATTAAAGTGAAAAGTGCAGTTCCTGAAGGAAATGCAAATGATTGAGTAGCTAAAACAGACCCCTATGGAACACTAGGAGGTTGTTAAGGTGTTGCCAGGCGGTTGCTAGGGTATATGAAGTGGTTGCAAGAATGTTGCTAATGTGTGTGTTGTAGCTTCCAAGGTTTGCTTGATGGTCACCGTGGAATGGTTGATAAGATATTGATTCCTAGTTGATCTGCTTGAGTGTTGTTTTCCTGTTGCTATGGTGTTCCAATGGATGCTAGCATATTTTGTAATGGTTGCTGTAGCATCCCAGGTGGTTGCTAGGATGCTGCCAAGAGGTTACAACAAGCATGTACCTGACTTAAACGTTTATTTCTGAAGTTATCCGTGTCCGAAGCGTCACAAAATATTCCTCTGAAGTTTAATAGAGGATAAGGCTCAGAGAATGGTCTTTGATCTTTCAGATCAGAGGAGTTTCCTCTCACTTTGTAAAGAGGAGAAATATCGATTCCCCTCCTAAACAATAATTCCTTCATCAGCAATAATTTCAGAGTGAACAGAAGTTCATAAAAGTGCAAAGTCAACAAAGAACAATGCAGATCCCTCTCCGTCTGCTTCCTTCGCTGTAAAATCACTAGGTTCTGTTTTTCTTACCTCTGCTGTGCACAGACTAATGAAGTGTAGATGAATTAATAGGGGTCATAAAAGCTGAATCATCTTTTCGAAATATTTATTGTCAAGAATCAATGGGAAGGGTAAATGGATAGTAACTCTGCCGTTTACACACCATCTATAATGAGGCTGCTGTCTGGACAAAAACATGCATCTCCATTTTCACTTCTTGACATAATTCAAAGAAGACTACCTTAAATGTACACTGTGTGCAAAGTTAATGAAACTGGAACAAAAACAAAATGGTCCATAACGGCTCTTTTGAAGATATGACGCTGAAAGCAGTGTCCGCTATAAACCAATTCCCAGAAAAGATGTAAAAACAAGTCTTTTTGATGTATGAATTCTCTTGAAGCTCTATTTAAAAGCAACAGCAGAAAGAAAAGCTTTCCCAAGTTGCCCTTGAACAACTTAATTATATTTGGTAAACATAAACACATTCTGAATCTGACGCCTGCAACATGCTCCTAAAACACAGGCAAAAATAAGAGTGAGCGGTACATAAAATAGCCAAGCGCCACTGTTTTAAATCATTCCACTATAAGCAGGAGAATATAAAGGGTACAAAATGAGCACAAACCAAAGAAAGATACTTTGGAATATTTATGAACTGCTGAAATCTCAGTCGGTGTTGGACAAGACTGTACACCCCACCTCCATCCACCACCAGGATACTGTGATAATTATAGACACTCGGGAATACTTCACAGAATGTTTTCATTCACCACAGTGCATCGCCGAGACCTGTTTCACCACCAAGTTAATTTCAGATTGTCAAAAAACACAGTGGAATTATGTGCTGTGGTCCGACGAGTCCAAGCTTCAGTTTGTGAAATTCACCTTGTTCACTCGAAAAGCTTGTTATTATGCTCTTCTTTATAGGGATGTCACCCTCATTTCATTTTCCTTGGCATGGCCATGAGGATGTTTAATACTACTTCACTTGTTGGCTGAGGGCCTTATTCATTAGTTTAAATGGGGAAAAAATGTAATGTCATATCTTTAATTGACTACCTCTAGGAGTCTTAGGAGGTCATCATTATAAAAGGAAACATAATACCATACATGCATGTCTAATTTTTCAACAGATCAGAACTTGCACCAAAACACTTATGCAGCTCAGTGAGCATTTGTTCTAAGAACATAATAAACATACCCCTTAAACATTAAAGAGGCTACTTTTCAAATGAAAAGAAATTCATTTTTACCTGGTTGTTATGGAAATATAAGTAACAAGAGGCACGTCTCTGTCTCTGAGACTCAGACGCGACCCTCGATGGCCTGCCCGGCCATATTCATATGATAATAAGAGCTGCCGGATTGTCATGCTATTAAGAATTACAACGTTTGAAAAAGCTCCTTTTAGTTATATAAAGAAATGCACAAGGTTTTTACACGGGGCACAGAGCTCTGAGACTGCGCTGTCACGCATTTCAGCTGCCTGAGGTAGAGCGGCTTCATTCTGTGACGAAAAAGTGAAACATTTGCACATTTGGTGCTAGCTTCGATGCTATGCTAGTTCAGTAAATGTTCCATCGATGGAATTCATGAAGCTGACAGTAAATGTTTTGTAATTGCGCAGAGGCACATGTCTCAGCTGCTTGTTGTAAAGTTTGGACGCTCTCTGTTGCGCAGTCGTCTGAAGCTCATATTTATGGCTTTGTTGCTCCAAAGCTGTTGTTAAACAACTAAAATACCACAGTTTACAAACGATTCAGTTGGTCTCACTGATGGGGTGTGGTGAGGGCTAATGGGCCATTATCTTTGACAGTGGGTAGGGGATTTCTCACCTGTGTTTCACACCCATCTCATGAATAATCAATGTGTGAGCCACAGGTGTAGACAAATACAGTGTCACATCAGATTACAGAAGAAAAACTAATTAAAAAATCAGAACGCTGTAACACCCATGTCTACAAAGTTCAGAGCTCTAAAGAAAACTTCATAAAATGTTCACGTGTTTTGTTCACTATTTCAGCAACTTTGAAAATAGGTTTTGGGGAAGTCCATGTTTAGAATTAATTTAAACAAAAACAGATGAACGACAAGTACTTCTCCAACTGAATGCTGAATATTAGCATTTGTAGCTTTTTGGGAACACACTTTTTAGGTCGGTGAAATTTGTTAAAATACCAAGGCATATCAGATCACCTCAGACATGGCTGAAAGGCCTCAGGCTCTGGGGGTAAACAGGTTCTTTAATTGAGCTCTTTGCATTCACGAGATGTACTCCAAGATTCAAGGAAAGTTGTACCATACGAAATTCAACAATAAATCACTGGCTTCTGAAAAAGAAAAAGGCAAAAACACTGTGCTTTCTGCCAGGGTATTTAATAAATCAACAGTACATTCCCCTTTAAATAAATTACACTTTAAACCCAAGGAATTAGTAACACACTGCACATAAATCACACCCTTACTGATAATCACTAATCCCCAAAACACAGTGATCCAGGAGACTATACAATAATCAACTCTGTGATGGGATAAAACACAAAGACTAACTTTAGAAACACCAGCAGAATAAGTCAGAGACTAGCAGCACACTCACGTAAATACAGGGAAAACAAGCAATTCATCTAATAATGTACATTAATCTTCAGTCACAGCCTGGATGGCAGCCCTCAGGCTCCTGCCCTCCACTTTTCTCTGATGAAATCCAGTGACCCATGGTGAAAGAGAGACAGGAAACGTACACCTCACCGATGACCTACCTTCCCCTGACCAGGAAAACATGCATCTGTTATCTGATTTATTTTCAATCCACACGACTCAAGGACTCTTACCCTCTGCCTGGGAGTAAGCACTACCTACTGCCCAGGATGAGGTGTAATAACCCAGGTAGGATCTGACACAAGCCTTGCCTCACCTTCTGTAGCTGCCTATATCTGCTGTGACCTCACGAGCATCTCCAAGTCCCATAAACCCTGACATGGGCAGTCAACACTCACGATTCCAGGACAGGTCTACATTAATAACCACTCTCCCGAGCCATAGGAAATTGAGAACTGACATAATTGTACATGCATACATCATGAAAGAAATGCTGAAATGATACATGATGCAGCCCTATTATTAGCATTCATTCATTCCTGTAACTGCTTCCTTTTGTTCAGGGTCAGAGTAATACGGCAATTTAATACAGCCAGTCTACCTACCAAAATGTGTGTCTGGACTGGGGGAGGAAACTTGAGCATCCAGAGGATACCCACACAGACACAGGGAGAACACATCACACTCCTCACAGAGTGAACGGAGGTCGGGAAGGAATCCAGGGCCCTCACCGTGTCAAGCTGCTGCGCCGCCATTTTGAACACTAATCAACAAAATAAAACTGATATTAAAATAAAGAATAAAAAGAGTTTCTGATATTGATGACAGTTTTTAGGAGAATTATTCCCACCTTTAAAATCTTCAATGAGAATGAGAACAAAAAACTATTAACTTCAAATACATTGTTTATTTATTGGTGGTTTTTTCGTGGACTCTGCCTCACGTCCAACATGAAGACGTTGTGAATGATGTTAATAAACAGAGTGTGGGGATTTTGCAGGATGTCGATGTATGCGCAAACGTTTTGAGAAAAATGAATATCCTTCATCAGGTTTTATCTGAATTAACGTCCATCAGACTCGCAATAAACGGGTCCATCCTCAGTCTTCAGATGCAGCAGCTTGGGGAAATGTGTGAAGGACCATACCTGTTACACTAGGTTCACTTTGAAGACACGTCCATCTACAAATCCACAAACGTCAGTGCAGCTTTAAGAAATCCTTTGTTGAATGATGTGGCACATCTTATTAAATAAAATAACTACAGAAATATTTTTTAAATTAATAATATATTGCTTCTTTATTAAAATATAACCAACCTGACACTATGACAAGCTCAGGGTCCCCATCCTGGTGCACATCATCAGCAAGTCTCCACTTCTTTCTTAATGCATTTATGAATCTTTAACTCCAGATGTGTAAACATACTCCCACACTCCGTGCACTGTTCCTGCTTCTGTTCTGTGTGAAGACGCTGGTGTTTCTGAAGATGCCTATGCTCAGTGAAACCCTTCCCACACTCGGAGCACTGATACGGTTTCTCTCCGGTATGAACAAGCTGGTGCGTTTGTAAATGGCTCTTTCTGGTAAAACTCTTTTCACACTGTGAACAGGAGTAGGGTTTCTCTCCTGTGTGAATACGCTGGTGAGTTTGGAGGTGACTCTGTCTACTGAAACTCTTCTCACACTCAGAGCACTGGTAAGGTTTCTCTCCGGTGTGGATGCGCTGGTGTCGTAGGAGATGACTCTGCTGGGTGAAACTCTTCTCGCAGTCTGAACAGTGAAAGGGTTTCTCTCCTGTGTGAATGCGCTGGTGTCTTTGGAGACTGCTGAGCTCAGTAAAAGTCTTCTCACACTCTGAGCACTGGTACGGCCTCTCTCCAGTGTGAATGCGCCGGTGAGTTTGCAGACTACTCCGCAAACTAAAACTCTTCCCACAGTCTGAACAGGAATACGGTTTCTCACCAGTGTGAGTGCGCTCGTGCCCTTTAAGGGACGTCTGGTAAGTGAAGCACTGCCCACACTCTGAGCACTGATACGGTTTCTCTCCTGTGTGAATGTACTGGTGTGACTGCAGATAACTCAGTCTCGAAAAATTCATCCCACACACTGAACAGTAATAGGGTTTCTCTCCTGTGTGAATGCGCTGGTGTTTTCGGAGAGAACTCTGATAAGTAAAACTGCTCCCACAGTCTGAGCACAGGTACAGTTTCTCCCCTGTGTGGATGTAGCTGTGTGACTGGAGATTGATGTGTGTGGTAAAGCCCTGCCCACACTCTAAGCATTGATACGGTTTCTCTCCTGTGTGAACACGCAGGTGTCTTTGAAGATTATCCTGTTGAGAGAAACACTTCCCACACTCAGAACAGGAATACGGTTTCTCTCCTGTGTGAATGCGCTGGTGTTTTTTGAGAGAACTCTGCCTCGTAAAACTTTGCCCACACTCTGAACAGGAGTAAGGTTTCACTCTGGTGTGTGCGAGCTGGTGTGTTTGGAGAATACTCTGTCTCGTAAAATTCTGTCCACACTCCAAACAAGAAAATGGTTTTTCTCCTGTGTGAATGCGTTGGTGTCTTTTAAGAGAACTCTGCAAAGCAAAATTCTTCCCACACTCTGAGCAGTCATATGTTCTCTCTTCGTCTTTATCATTCTGTATTTTTATGTTAGTGTGGAAAATAGTCAAGTCTGTTTCCTGAGGACTGGAGCTTCTGCACTCAATATCTTCACATTTAATTTCTTCTGGTTTCAGCATTGTGATTTTATTCTTTGTTGTGAAGATTCCTAATGCATTCGTGAAAGCAAGGCAGAACTGTCTTGGGCACTAGGACTAGGGGAAAGCCTGCAAAAAGTTTGATCTCATTTCTGAAAGAGAGAAAAGAAAAAACACATTTGATTGTGTTTATGTTAGTTTTATATATCTACGTTATATTTGGCACACTGCACAAAGTTCACTGCATAAAAAAAATAATTAGAAACACTGTTTCTAAATATCCCTGTAATGTAACTATATGTTGGAGGAAATGACCTGTGTACATCAGAGTTTCATTGCTGTAACTGTATGTAGGAGTAAACAGCTGTAGCTGGTGTGCGTCAGTATTTCAGTGCTGTAACTGTATGTAGGAGTAAACAGCTGTAGCTGGTGTGCGTCAGTATTTCAGTGCTGTAACTGTATGTAAGAGTAAACGGCTGCAGCTGGTGTGTGTCAGTGTTTCTGTGCTGTAACTCTTTGTAGGAGTAAACAGCTGTAGCTGGTGTGTTTCAGTATTTCGGTGGTGTAACTGTATGTAGGAGTAAACGGCTGTAGCTGGTGTGTGTCAGTATTTCAGTGCTTTAACTGTATGTAAGAGTAAGTGGCTGTAGCTGGTGTGTGTCAGTATTTCGGTGCTGTAACTGTATGTAAGAATAAACAGCTGTAGCTGGTGTGCATCAGTATTTCAGGAACTAATAATTTTGAATTTCGTTTAGAGCTTAAAAATGTAATATTTGCTTAGTGTTTGTCTCAGTCAGACCCTACTAGACATCTCAACGTTTTTTAAAAGTAAATTTGAAAGTGATTTACTAGAAAATATTAACGCTTCTCTTCAATACACTACGAAATGTGAAATTAAATCTCAAATATTATGCTGTCATTCTTCTACTCTTAAATTCAGCTTCAGCTCATTTAACAGGGATGAGACAAATTTAAATTATAGTATATATATATATATAATTTAAAACATTTATTTCAATATATATCTCTTTTTTAAACAAAAATACAGTCACCTATGTGTATATATACAAACCAACCTCCTCCATCCTGCCAATATATTGATGTTTAAGTGATGCCATTTAGTTCAGTACTAAATCAAAATGTATGAGTTGGTTTACACACTGAACTCTTTAATCCCTGTTGGGTGTCCTAAACTGTGTTTCAAGAGGACTACCGTCTGAATGCAAGAGACTCACAGCCCTAGTGCAGGAGGCAGAGCAGAGGGAGGCTTCCATTTTCCAGAAACTGTTTCCCTGAATATCATTCTGAGCTGAGTGAGGAGCAGCTCCCACATTTCCCCCATTCTCCATATTCCTTTTCAGAGAGAGTGTCCCCCGTTTCTGTGAGAGTGAGTTCAAACCCAGTGTAAACAGTGTGGAAAAGTCTTACACAGATCTTTACCTTCAGTAAAACACCTCCTGATTTAGCTCCAGCTCACAGCTCTTCTTTTCTTCACTCACACACAGTCCCCGCCCACAGCACCGCCCCCTGCGCTCTCATTGGCTGCAGCTCCACATATCAGCGGCCAGATTGGCCGGTCGCTATTGAGACGAGGGCCTCGTGGCCGTAGGTGCGTTTCGATTGGAGGGCAGGCGGCAGCAGGGTAGACTGAGTACTGCCGCTTACGCACACTACCATTTAAAGGAACAGGCGCAATTGTCTTTTTTTAAAAATAAACGAATTGTATTCGTGATAATGTACAGCAATATAGATATACAATGTAAGGTGGTTATTTTAAGTAGTTTTGGACAGTTTCACTCCTTAACAATATAATACAAGGCGATATATAGATTTTAAGTATCACTCAATAAAAAAGTGATGGACAGTGGTTCCACACAACTGGACAATCCAACTCAAAGTGATAACAATCACCTAAACCAATTAAATTAATTCAGTGTAACATAGTATAAATTGACTTCCCTTACATTACACTAAAACAGATGCCAAAATATTAGAAATTGTTTAGTTATTTATTTATTTATTCAGTCTGCCTATTTCAAATAAAATTTTATATTTAACATATATTGTAACTCTTATCCAGTTCAGGGTTGCGGTGGGTCCGGAACCTACCCGAAATCATTGGTCGCAAGGCAGGAACACACCCTGGAAGGGGCACAAGTCCTTCACAGGGCAACACACAATTACACATTCACTTACACCTACAAACATTTTTGAGTCTCTGGTCCACTTACCAATGTGTTATTTTGGGCAGTGGGAGGAAACCCACATGGACACAGGGGGAACACACCACACAAACCCACGCGGACAGGGGGAGAACACACCACACTCCTCACAGACAGTGACCCGGAGGAAACCCACGCAGACACAGGGAGAACACACCACACTCCTCACAGACAGTCACCCGGAGGAAACCCACGCGGACACAGGGAGAACACACCACACTCCTCACAGACAGTCACCCGGAGGAAACCCACGCGGACACAGGGAGAACACACCACACTCCTCACAGACAGTCACCCGGAGGAAACCCACGCGGACACAGGGAGAACACACCACACTCCTCACAGACAGTCACCCGGAGGAAACCCACGCGGACACAGGGAGAACACACCACACTCCTCACAGACAGTCACCCGGAGGAAACCCACGCAGACACAGGGAGAACACACCGTACTCCTCACAGACAGTCACCCGGAGGAAACCCACGCGGACACAGGGAGAACACACCGCACTCCTCACAGACAGTCACCCGGAGGAAACCCACGCGGACACAGGGAGAACACACCGCACTCCTCACAGACAGTCACCCGGAGGAAACCCACGCGGACACAGGGAGAACACACCGCACTCCTCACAGACAGTCACCCGGAGGAAACCCACGCGGACACAGGGAGAACACACCGCACTCCTCACAGACAGTCACCTGGAGGAAACCCACGCAGACACAGGGAGAACACACCACACTCCTCACAGACAGTCACCCGGAGGAAACCCACACGGACACAGGGAGAGCACACCGCACTCCTCACAGACAGTCACCCGGAGGAAACCCACGCGGACACAGAGAGAACACACCGCACTCCTCACAGACAGTCACCCGGAGGAAACCCACACGGACACAGGGAGAGCACACCGCACTCCTCACAGACAGTCACCTGGAGGAAACCCACGCAGACACCAATCAAAAATCTCCCAAAATAGTAACTTTACAGGAGAAGGAAAATAAACTAACTTTCAATGGTGGTTATGTAAAAACCATAGTAATTTTGAGCATTTCTATTGGTCCATTCCTCATAGAATCTTCAGTGTGAAGGACAGCGGCTGTGTTCAGATGAACATCAACAAACATGGAGATACATGGCCTTTATTCTACATTGATGTTATTCAACAATTTCCCCTCAAAATTAGTGCATTAAAATAAGGTTAATCAATTAATCTTACAACAAAACTGGATCATTCCACACAGCCAGTCAACCCAACATTACCCAGAACACACCAGAATCCACACAGTGACCGAATGCAGGGATCAAACCCAGGACCCTGGAGATATGTGGTGATGACACTATTAAAGCCGCCGCACACCAGACACGCGGTGCCTCATGTCGAATGGAGATTAATATTCCATACGTGAGCTCCTGTTCAAGTCCTGGTTTCAAAAGCCTTTGTACATTTCAAACCACATGTGATCAACTGTGTCTTCCTGTGTCGGAGTATGGCTTTAATGTAATGTAGTAGTGATGCAATGTAGCAGCACTCTGAGGAACTGAACAGTCACTAATCCACACATCGACATGCGCTGTCTGCACCACAGTGCACTTCCACTACTCGGTGTGTGACACGTCCAGTGTTTGGCGCCTTCACTGGAGAGTATTCACCCAGGAGTTACAGATTAGATAAATAATGTACATCAAATAATAACTGATATGTTAGCTACATTCAGTCGTGTGAGAAAGTTAGGACACTCCATGGTAATCTTCGTCTCTTTGAACATATGTAAACATTAGAGCTTAGTTTGAACAGCACTGAGATATGAAGCTTATAACTAAACAAATAAAACTGAAATAATCATTTACATACGCAAGTTGTAAAATGTAATGAACAGAAATGTGAAGAAAGAGCTAGGACACCTTTGCCCTAATCACTGCTATTTCCCCCTTTGGCTGAAATAACCTCAATTATAATCTACCAGCCTCCAACATCAACTGGGAGGTGGTTTATTCCCATTCCTCCAGCAGAGTTTTTTCAGTGTGATATTTGAGGGGTTTCTTGAACGCACAGATCACCCCACAGTATCTCAGTAGGATTAAGATCTGGGCTCTGATTTGGCCGTTCCTGAACTCTCCATTACTTACTTTTGAGCCGTTCCTTGTGAATGTACTGGAATGTTTTGGCCCATGGTCATGTTGCATGGTCAGCTTTCTTCAAGTACCCTCTGATACAGTGAAGAATTCATAGTAGATTCTATGATGGAGATCTTGCTAGGACCCACTGCAGCAAAGCAGCCCCAAACCATGACATTTCCACCTCCCTCCTTCATGGTTGGTATGGGGTTCTTGTGCTGAAATGCTGTGCTGGTCGTCTTCGGTTACTGTGCCCAAATAATTCAGCTTTGGATTCAACTGTCCAAAGCACATAGTTCCAGAAGTGCTGCTCTTTGTCTATGTGCTTTCTGGCAAACTTTAGTCTTGCCCTGGTTTCTTTTTGACAGCCAGGGTTTCCTCTTGTGCGGTCGTTTCCTGACGGTAGATGCATGTACCTTAACATCAGCTGTAGTAGGAGCTACTTGCAGGTCCCGTGATGATTGTTGGAGACTTCTTTATGCATATTGTGGTCTGCTCTTGGACTGAACTTGTTAGGATGGCCTGACCTGTGTCAGGGATAGCGAGGCGGACTGACGGAGGCGGACGCACGCGGTAAAACACAGAATACTTTATTTAAACAATAAAGTATTCTATTCAGAACGAGAACGACACAAAACAACATGACTAGGAGAGGGAAAGAAACAACACGACTTGACTTGACTTGACTTGACTTGACTTGACTTGACTTGACTGGGAAAGAGCAAAACAACAAATGACCGATAACAGGAAGTAACACACAGGAGCTTAAATACTACATACAAACGAGACACACCTGAGACAGATAACGAGGACAGCGGACAAGGAGGCGGAACAAAGGCGGGACATGGGCGGAGACAAGGACAACAACAGACAGAGCCATGTGCAGAGAGAGCACATGGCGAGGAAAACAGGCATGACAGGACGAGGGCGTGACAACCTGCACAATGTTGGCAGGATGTTCACCACCTAGATATCAGCCTTTCTTCTGTCTGGAAAATGATTTACAATTGTTTTGAGATCTTTTTCCATCCATTCCCAGACTCATATACATCTATAAGCTTCTTTCTGAAGGCCTCAGAGAGCTCTTTAGATGATGATGCCACTCACTTCAAAAACCAGGGGCTAATCAAACTAATGTCTGAGGTTTAAATGAGAGCCTCCTCCAATGTCCTCTTTAATGATGGTCTAATCATTTGCAGCTGATGTGGTTCTGATTCTAAACACAGACATTTTAAACAGTGATGAATACGGAGGTGTCCTGTTTCCCCACAAGAAATGTACAATTGTGTTCATTACATTTTACAACGTGTGTTTATAAGTAAACTCTTCAGTTTTAATGGTTTAGTTATAAGCTCCATCTCTCAGCGCTGTTCAAATGGAGCTCATATGTCCACAGGTTTAACCCTTCGGTCGTGTTCACCTCCCGCCCTTTACTTTAGTGTTCCTGGTCAAAACTGACCGATCTGTTTTAGCAAAAAAAAAACGGAAAAACCATGGAATTTTATTCAACTTTCTTTTAGCTGTGATGTGAACAGTGTCTCAAAGTAGTGTTTAATGTGAATTTATAGAATTAGACATAAAATAACTGCAGTGAAAATGTACTATAAAATGAACATGTAATGTGGGCGGCATGGTGGAGCAGCAGGTAGTGTCTCTGTCACAGCTCCAGGGTCCTGGGCGTGGGGCTTGCACACTCCTAACCAGACTGGCAGAGGCTGGTGTGCTGGTGCCGTTGAATAAGAGGAGTCACCATAGCTCTGCTATGAACCTTTTGAAACTCTTCCCGGTCGATGTCTGTCCACACCACATATGCATTGAAAGCAGACACATCAAGGATGTTGTGGAACAGTGCCACAGGCCAGGTCTTCCACTTCTGAGACATCCTCCTCTATCTTAGCGCCCTCTTCATCATGTCTAAAAACCTGGACCAGAACCTCGGCAGAAGTATCTTCGACAGATATCCACTTGGTCAGTCGCCTACTCATTGTGCTCAGATTAAAAGGAGTGAAAGGCAAACATCAAAAGCAGGCACTAAAGCATGGGAAAGATATGTGGACCCGCCAAAAACATTATTCAGCCTGAAATGTGAGTGAGTGGGTGAGTGAATGTGTGTGTGTGTGTGTGTGTGAATGAGTGAGTGAGTGAATGAGTGAGTGTATGAGTGAGTGAGTGTGTGAGTGAGTGGGTGAGTGAGTGAGTGAGTGAGTGAGTGAGTGAATGAGTGAGTGAGTGAATGAGTGAATGTGTGTGAGTGGGTGGGTGAGTGAGTGTTTGGGTGGGTGAGTGAGTGTGTGTGTGGGTGGGTGGGTGAATGAGTGTGAGAATGTGTGAGTGAGGCAGTGAGTGAATGAGTGAGTGTGTGAATGTGTGAGTGTGTGGTTGAGTGAGTGAATAAGTGAGTGTGTGAATGAGTGAGTGAGTGAGTGAATGAGTGAGTGTGTCAATGTGTGAGTGAGTGTGTCAATGTGTGAGTGAGTGTGTGAATGTGTGAGTGTGTGTTTGAGTGAATGAGTGAGTGTGTGAGTGAGTGAGTGTGTGAGTGAGTGAGTGAGTGAGTGAGTTAGTGTGTGAGTGAGTGAGTGAATGAGTGAGTGTGTGAGTGAGTGAGTGTGTGAATGAGTGAGTGAGTGTGTGAGTGAGTGAGTGTGTGAGTGAGTGAGTGTGTGCGTGAGTGTGTGTGAGTGAGTGTGTGAGTGAGTGAGTGTTTGAGTGAGTGTGAGTGAGTGAGTGAATGAGTGAGTGTGTGAGTGAGTGAGTGAGTGTGTGTGTGAGTGAGTGAGTGTGTGTGAGTGAGTGAGTGTGTGAGTGAGTGAGTGAGTGAGTGAGTGAGTGTGTGAATGAGTGAGTGTGTGTGAGTGAGTGTGTGAATGAGTGAGTGTGTGAGTGAGTGTGTGTGTGTGTGTGAGTGGGTGAGTGTGTGAGTGAATGAGTGTGTGTGTGTGTGAGTGAGTGTGTGTTTGAGTGAATGAGTGTGTGTGTGTGTGTGAGTGAATGTGTGAGTGAGTGTGTGAGTGAGTGTATGAGTGAGTGAGTGTGTGAGTGAGTGAGTGAATGTGTGAGTGAGTGTGTGAGTGAGTGAGTGTGTGTGTGTGTGAGTGAGTGAGTGTGTGAGTGAGTGAGTGAGTGTGTGAATGAGTGAGTGTGTGAGTGAGTGAGTGTGTGAATGAGTGTGTGTGTGTGAGTGAGTGAGTGTGTGAGTGAATGAGTGTGTGTGTGTGAGTGAGTGTGTGTTTGAGTGAATGAGTGTGTGTGTGTGTGAGTGAATGTGTGAGTGAGTGAGTGAGTGTATGAGTGAGTGAATGTGTGAGTGAGTGTGAGTGAGTGAGTGAGTGAGTGTATGAGTGAGTGAATGTGTGAGTGAGTGTGAGTGAGTGAGTGTGTGAGTGAGTGTGTGTGAGTGTGTGAGTGAGTGAGTGATTGAGTGAGTGAGTGAGTGAGTGTGTGAGTGAGTGAGTGAGTGAGTGTGTGAGTGAGTGAGTGAGAGAGTGATTTGGAGTGGTGTGTATGGGATGTTTTCTATCTGATAGATGAATATAGTCTGGATACCCATTCATTTCCTATGGCGGTCAGTTTTGACCAGGAACACAGGTGAAACAACGTTGATTAAAACACTCAAAATTCAATGAAAGAGGTGATCATCACTTTTATATGTTCAAGTGCATAGTGTGGAGGATCTCATGAGGCCTTGTGGCAATCAGATGTAAAACACAATATTTATGAGTGTTTTAGTTGTGAATCGGTCAGATTTGACCTGAACACGGCAGGGGGTTAAATATCTTCAAAAACACTTTTACACACAACTCTACCTGTAGTCTACACACGTGTCAAACAATAATTACTTTTATATTTGTTAATTCAACATAACCACTGTCCTGTTGTTGACTACAGAGTGTCATTAGTTATTTTAAAGCTGTATTACTCTTATTAAAGGTCTATTAGTGACGGTTGGATATAGGAACGTTTTATTCTTTATTCTGTGTTGTATATTATTTATAGATTTGTGCAGTTTCTGTTGGAGAACAGCTGTTCTGAGATCCCTGAAAGGAAGAGGAGAAGCTGCTGAGGGTGTGTTTACAATTCCACACACACACCCACACCCACACACACACACACACACACACACACACACACACACACACACCTGCCACTTTAAAGCTGGTCTTAATGCATGTAGAGCAGTGGGGCGTGAAGTTCAACTGGGAAGAGGTGATTGTGTGTCACTTTCTACTATTCCCCCAGGCCACACACACACACACACACATCTGGGACACTACCTTTCGCATACATATACACACACACTGGCCACTATATTAGAAACATTTACAGCTATATGCACTGCCTGCACCGAAGAGAAATTCCCCCGCTGTAATGTCCCACTCCCTCTGTCCGTTCTCTCAGCTCCACTGACCTTAAAGCGACAGTGTGTACTCTCACAGTTACAGACTGTAGTCCATGTTTTGCTCTGCATACTTTGTTAGTCTCAGATTAACACACTGATCTTCAAGAGCACCAGGGAGCAGCTCTGATTGTGCACGGTCTGTAAAACTGTCACTGTGGTGGTCCCCTCAGTGGATCATATACAGTACCTTTAATTAGGGAACATAACTGTAGCTTATTCTATTAGAACTGAAGTTGTGTTGATTTTATGTATAAATGCAGTGATCTGTCACTAAACTAATACCTGCACTACTCAGGTACTGATCCAGGGAGGTACAGTGAACACAGACAGAACACGATGCTTCATCTCAAATAAATATTACATAATAATGTGTAAAATAATCAAAACAGGATAAAATCCATTGTTAATTCAAAACACAAACTTACTACATAAAAAGAGGGTGTTTCTGATAAAGTGGCCGGTGTGTGGGGGTATAGCTCAGGTGTGTGGGGGTAGAACTGGGGTGTGTGGGGTTAGAACTGTGGTGTGTGGGGGTAGAGCTCAGGTATGTGGGGGGTAGAACTGTGGTGTGTGGGGGTATACCTCAGGTGTGTGGGGTTAGAGCTGGGGTGTGTGTGGGGTTAGAACTGTGGTGTGTGGGGGTATAGCTCAGGTGTGTGGGGGTAGAACTGGGGTGTGTGGGGGTAGAACTGTGGTGTGTGGGGGGTAGAACTGTGGTGTGTGGTGGTATAGCTCAGGTGTGTGGGGGTAGAACTGTGGTGTGTGGGGTTAGAGCTGGGGTGTATGGGGATATAGCTCAGGTGTGTGGGGTAGAACTGTGGTGTGTGGGGTTAGAGCTGGGGTGTATGGGGATATAGCTCAGGTGTGTGGGGGTAGAGCTGGGGTCTGTGGGGGTATAGCTCAGCTGTGTGGGGGTAGAGCTGGGGTGTGTGTGGGTATACCTCAGGTGAGTGGGGGTAGAGCTGGGGTGTGTGGGGGTAGAGCTGGGGTGTGTGGGGGTATAGCTCAGGTGTGTGGGGGTAGAGCTGGGGTGTGTGTGGGTATACCTCAGGTGTGTGGGGGTAGAGCTGGGGTGTGTGGGGGTAGAGCTGGGGTGTGTGGGGGTAGAGCTCAGGTGTGTGGGGGTAGAGCTCAGGTGTGTGGGGGGTAGAACTGTGGTGTGTGGGGGTATACCTCAGGTGTGTGGGGTAGAACTGTGGTGTGTGGGGTTAGAGCTGGGGTGTGTGGGGGTAGAACTGGGGTGTATGGGGATATAGCTCAGGTGTGTGGGGGTAGAGCTGGGGTGTGTGGGGGTATACCTCAGGTGTGTGGGGGTAGAGCTGGGGTATGTGGGGGTAGAGCTGGGGTGTGTGGGGGTAGAGCTGGGGTGTGTGGGGATATAGCTCAGGTGTGTGGGGGTAGAGCTGGGGTGTGTGAGGGTATACCTCAGGTGTGTGGGGGTAGAGCTGGGGTGTGTGTGGGTATACCTCAGGTGTGTGGGGGTAGAGCTGGGGTGTGTGAGGGTATACCTCAGGTGTGTGGGGGTAGAGCTGGGGTGTGTGTGGGTATACCTCAGCAGTGTGGGGGTAGAGCTGGGGTCTGTGGGGGTATAGCTCAGGTGTGTGGGGGTAGAACTGGGGTGTGGGGGTAGAACTGTGGTGTGTGGGGTTAGAGCTTGGGTGTGTGGGGGTATAGCTCAGGTGTGTGGGGGTAGAACTGGGGTGTGGGGGTAGAACTGTGGTGTGTGGGGTTAGAGCTTGGGTGTGTGGGGGTAGAGCTCAGGTGTGTGGGTGTAGAGCTCAGGTGTGTGGGGGTAGAGCTCAGGTGTGTGGGGGGTAGAACTGTGGTGTGTGGGGGTATAGCTCAGGTATGTGTGGGTAGAGCTGGGGTGTGTGGGGGTAGAGCTCAGGTGTGTGGGGGTATAGCTCAGGTGTGTGGGGGTAGAGCTCAGGTGTGGGGGTAGAACTGTGGTGTGTGGGGTTAGAGCTGGGGTGTGTGGTGGTATAGCTCAGGGTTTGGGGTTAGAGCTGGGGTGTGTGGGGGTAGAGCTGGGGTGTGTGGGGGTATACCTCAGGTGTGTGTGGGTATACCTCAGGTGTGTGGGGGTAGAGCTGGGGTCTGTGGGGGTAGAGCTGGGGTGTGTGTGGGTATACCTCAGGTGTGTGGGGGTAGAGCTGGGGTCTGTGGGGGTAGAGCTGGGGTGTGTGTGGGTATACCTCAGGTGTGTGGGGGTAGAGCTGGAGTGTGTGGGGGTAGAGCTGGGGTCTGCGGGGGTAGAGCTGGGGTGTGTGGGGGTATACCTCAGGTGTGTGGGGGTAGAGCTGGAGTGTGTGTGGGTATACCTCAGGTGTGTGGGGGTAGAGCTGGGGTGTGTGGTGGTAGAGCTGGGGTGTGTGGGGGTAGAACTGGGGTGTGTGGGGTATAGCTCAGGTGTGTGGGGGTAGAGCTGGGGTGTGTGTGGGTATACCTCAGGTGTGTGGGGGTAGAGCTGGGGTGTGTGGGGGTAGAGCTGGGGTGTGTGGGGTTAGAGCTGGGGTGTGTGGGGGTAGAACTGGGGTGTGTGGGGGTAGAGCTGGGGTGTGTGGGGGTAATTGTAATTGTGGATGGTCAGTCTGTGGTTGAACTAAAGGACCTTTAATTGTGAGAGTCATTATCACAGAGACGCTCCATTAGCAAAATGACATCATTGCTTTGTGCTGCTGATGGGGACATTATCCTGATGACCTCAGTAAATAAAGCCAGGCTCAGTTTCATCCTCCCGTTTGTTGGGTTTATTTTCCGAGGAGCAGAATCACACTGGGCTCATGGCTCGGAGGAGCGTGTGACAGGGTAACGCTGCCTCTTTACAGCACTGGCCTTTAGCGCCTTGTGGCAGACAGCAATTACGGAGGTGACGCATGCAAAAGAAGCGCAGCGAGCTTCAGAGTGACCTTGGAGGTCACACGGCTGACAGAGCGAGAGTGTGTGTGTGTGTGTGTGTGTGCAGAGATGCAGCCTACCATCTGCTGCTGATACTGAATATTCAACACTCTGAAGTCAGCAGCAATTTACAAACCACTCTGTGTGTGTGTGTGTGTGTGTGTGTGTGTGTGTGTGTGTGTGTCTGACAGACTAAAGCCAAGAAAAGCAGCAAAACAAGCGGCTGTTATCAGTGCGTATCACTGCTGCTGAAAGAAGTGCTGCACCACAATTTATTATCATTTTTAATTCCCTATCAAACAAAATTAAAAAGATCAGATCTATTTATTAAAATATTTATTTATGTATTTATTTATTTACTTATTTTTCATGAAGCACCATCACTAAAAGAGTTAGAATTCAGAGAGCTCTATAAATTCTGTAACAGTCGTAACATTGAGTGTTAATATTGACAGATGATTCTGTGAGGAGTGTGGTGTGTTCTCCCTGTGTCTCCGTGAGTTTCCTCCGGGTGACTGTCTGTGAGGAGTGTGGTGTGTTCTCCCTGTGTCTGTGTGGGTTTCCTCCGGGTGACTGTCTGTGAGGAGTGTGGTGTGTTCTCCCTGTGTCTGTGTGGGTTTCCTCCGGGTGACTGTCTGTGAGGAGTGTGGTGTGTTCTCCCTGTGTCTGCGTGAGTTTCCTCCGGGTGACTGTCTGTGAGGAGTGTGGTGTGTTCTCCCTGTGTCTGTGTGGGTTTCCTCCGGGTGACTGTCTGTGAGGAGTGTGGTGTGTTCTCCCTGTGTCTCCGTGAGACACAATGAATGAATGAATGATGTTGATTTACTTGAACAGAGCTTCTTCATGAACACGGTTCCACTGTTCACTTGTGACTATGATGCTCAGTCACCGTGTTACCACTGTTATAGAACACACCAAACAGATAAACAGAGCTCAGAGGAGGTCTAAGCAGTAGAGGACGTCCTGATAGACTCGGGTTCTATAACCTAGTACAAAAACGGTGTAATCCAGACCCAGATCCAGAACCACATAAGCGTGTTAGAGGAAGTATAACCTCATCAGATTTAGGGGTTTTATAAGGCATTGTAGACCTCTACAACTTCTAATCATTGCGGCTACAAAGCAATATAAACCTATTATTATGAACAGGATTATGAAGTGTTCCCAGATGTTTATTACAGATGTGTTATTATTATTAAGTCCAGGAATATCTGAGGTAGAAAAATATATTTTGGATGACCATTTATTTGAAGCTGACTACCAGAGAAGACTGAAAACATATGGTATATTTACAAAGAGGAAAAAAAAAAAAACAACACTGCAGGCTGTGTGTGTGTGTGTGTGTGTGTGTGTGTGTGTGTGTGTTAGATCATCAAACACCTGCTCAGTGGTTCTCATTTCTTATAAAACGTATGCTAATTCATTTTTATTTATTCTGTTTTTTTCTTTCCTACTTTCTTTGTGCCCTCATTTTTTGTCTTCATTTTTATTTCTTCTCTCTCTCTCTCTCTCTCTCTCTCTCTCTCTCTCTCTCTCACTTTTTTCTCTCTCTCTCTCACTCTCTTTCTCTCTCTCTCTCTCTCCCTCTCTCTCTCTGTCTCTCTCTCTCTTTCTCTCCCTCTCTCTCTCTGTCTCTCTCTCTCTCTCCTTCTTTCTCTCTCTGTGTTTCTGAAACTGAAGAAGGAGAAGAGGGGGACACAGAGGTAAATTGGATGTCCACTCAGTTTAAGGATGGACAGAGTGCTGTAGTGGAAACGATAAAGGGCAAGATGTCCGTCTGCTCAATCAGATTCACTGATGAAAACACAGTGGACTACAACAGCATGGACAGCCACACAATGGCCAGATGAGAACGAGCAAGAGGCGTTGACCTGTGGCTGAATCTGCAGCTGAGTGGACACCCTGAGATGTTAGATCAGTATCCATGTTTGGCTTTAATAACAGGTGTAAGATCCACCGGGTCGAAGGGGCCTCTCAGGACAGAGCTGACATTCTTAACCAGCTTGTTCTCCTCCTGGCAGCAGTCGAGATGTTGTTGCCCCATCAGAGCACTATACAGAAGATGTCTGAGGCCACAAAAGTGTCAAATAATATCCTCAGAAGAGACCCTTGCACTTCAAAAGACTCCTCAGATTGTCCTCAGACGATTTCAGTCCAGTCAACACACAGGTTACCGTAGGAACCCAGTGTCTTAAGGCCCATTCCCTGGATGTCCTCAGACAAATAATGAGTATTCTTTCACCCACTGAAGCCCACCATCAGCACTTTCCTTGGTCTTCAGGAGGCAGTTCCTCTGGAAACAAGTCCTGGGTCAGTACTTCGTACTCCATGTCATCTCCATACATGATAAGGCCAATGACTGTGGAGTCGTCAGAGAACTATTTTAGGTGATGGGCAGAGTTGTAGAAGTCTGCAGGGGAAAATGAAAAAGAGCAAGACCACTTTCCTGTGGGGTTCCCACGCTGCAGACAACCACCTCAGACTGACAGCCCAATATCTTATAGGAGTGTGGTCGGTTTGGAAGGTAGTCCATAATCCCTGTGCTAAGGTGCTGGCCCAACTCTGTGTGCTCCGGCTTGTCCCTCAAGAGTAATGGCTTCACTGGTGTTGAAACCCATGGAGAGGCATTTTCTAGGTGGGAGAGGATGATCTGTGCAGAATGTAGGTGACTGCATCCTCCACTCCTGTGCCAGGTTGGTAGGCAAACTGCTGTAGTATGCAAGAGCGTCCTCTCCAGAGTGTTCATCAAGTGTGATATCAGTGCCACTGGCCTTTTGCTGTTGATGTCCTTTGGGTGCAGGGTCTTTGGCACTGCTACTATGCCAGATATTTTCCACAGCTGTGGCACTCTCCCCAGCCTCAGGCTCATGTGCTATTCCACACAGCTGGTCTGCACTCGACTTGAGACGCCTTGAATTGATGCCATCCTGGTTTCCTCACTTTAGTTCTCCTGAGTTCTTTCCTCACCTGGCTTGCTGTGTGGGACCAATTGGAGCAGGACATTCACGGGGGCTGTAGGTGAGGACAAGGCAGTACAGAGGGGTGCAGAGGGTGAGGTGTGCAGCAAGGAGGAATGTCCAGGGGGAATGGCAGATGATTGATCACATTGTTCACCCTCCGTCTCTCAATGGCTGAGATGCTTCTGAGATATATTCCTCTGAAGGAGAATCTTTAAGTGGGGATCAATCCATGGATTGTTGTTTGAGAACAAACCTACAGTCTTGGTAGGTTCAGCATCCTCGACACAGACGTTGGTATAGACTGTTATATAGTGTGTGGGTCCATCTGTTTTCTCCCTATGACTATCACAGGGTACGTCCACACTTTAAATTACCAAAGCAGTCCTTCAGAGCCGCTGCCTTCTCCGTGGTCCAGCTTCCAGCTGCGTAAGAAACAGCTTGCTGCCTGTGTACAACAGATATGTACTCAGAAGGTGGACCAGGCTGTGGTCAGATCTCCCAGGACCTGGATGCGTACTTCATGTTGGTATAAAATAAAGCCAGTGCTTTAATGTCTTTTCTGTTGTGTGATGTGTAAAATACTGAGTGAGGACATGATGACCTTTGGCCCAGTTAGTGCCTTTCTATGGAGACTGTGCTATCTCTCTCTCTCTCTCTCTCTCTCTCTCTCTCTCTCTCTCTTGGCTGAAGTAATAACCTCAGAGCCCAGTGTCTGGTCTTTTCTCCTCTGGCGCTGTCACTCTGTCGCTCGGAGGGAATAAAGAAGACAGAAAAAAGAGGGAGGGAGTGAGGGATTCAATCCAGTCAGATCATTACACTCTTGGCCTCAGTGTGGGATGGCTATGCCCCCACCCCCTCCCCTGGCCTCCTCTCTCTACCTCTCTCCTTCTCCTCTTTCTCCTGGCCCTCCCTCTCCCCTATTGGCTGTCCTGAGCAGTCGCCAACGAATTCTATTATTTGTGTCAAGTCGAGTTCGGCAGGGAAATAAAAGACCTGGCAACCGGACAGGTCTGTCCCTGAGGTGAGGACAACCCAGGCTGACTTAGTCTGTCTGTGTGTGAGAGAGGAAGAGAGTGAGGTAGAGGGAGAGAAAGAGAGAGAGAGAGAGAGAGAGAGAGAGAGAGAGAGAGAGAGAGAGAGAGAGAGAGAGAGAGAGATTACAATGTGTTATTGGCATGTTTTAAAAATACAGGACAGAGTTAGGCACAATAGGCTCAAATAAATGTAGTTTGAAGACGCCTCACCCCCACCACCACCTCTTAGTGATGAAGTATAGAGTGAATCCACCTCTTTTAAGCTGCAACTACTTTGGACACATTGGAACAGCTGTACATGAGCCCCAATACAAAGCATTGGCTAGAGGTGTATAACCCGCCCCCACCAACACTGGGCTGTGGAAACTGCAGGACTCACCATCCAACATCGATATCTTTATATACTGATGTATATGTGGCTGAATGCCATCAAATCCTCCCAGCACTGTACCAATCAAGCCAGTGCAGAAGAGACTTTTTTAGACATTTTAGAGGAAATTTCTTTACATACCTGCCAGATGTTCTTGAATTTTTGAAGCTAAAACAATGAAATCATGTGCTGTGAGTCAGTGCAGAACATCAATTGAATATAAATGAATTGTAGCATTAATTCTGAAATATTTAATACTTATTAGAGTCATTATTCCTTGGCGAAGTTGCTGCTAAACTGGGGCTTGTCAGAAGTCTACTGCAGTGATTATGGAATCCAACGTTAGGAAACCAGCTTGATTGTGATGAAAGGCCACAGTAAGGTGGCGTGGAGACGAAGGCAGGATTCTGGACGCTCCTTCCCTGCTTTGATGTTAATTAAACCCACATCAATATTCAGATCAGTGCAGATCGGGGGCTGTTGTCAAGACGACTCCTCGGAAAATGCAGCAGGATTATATCCACTGTGTCTGCAGCCGTTAGTGACTGAGAGCAGTTGGTGTGAGAAACTTGATGAGTTCAAAATGGCACACCAGGGTTCAGGGCTAATCCATGCCACACCAAGAAGAGTCCATGGGCAAGATGCCCAACACTACTGATATTTACACTGAAACATGATTAATTTAGGGTGCTTTTTTATTTACAGGGCAGAGGCTTCTGGGAGTCTGAGAGTCTGTAACACTGGCCATAAACCTGATGATTTTCCAGCATCTTTACAGCAATCTTCAAAGTGGGAATTAAATCTAGAGAGTGCTACTGGATTTGTTGTAGAGTCTCGTCAAGTTTGGGCTGAGCTGGTAACAATAGTTATGTTACATCAACATTCTTCATGCCTTGATGTTCTGATCATTACACCAGTGTTTGGCTCAGGCAGATAGTGAGAGTCTACCGGTGAGGAGTCTAAGAGTGTAATGGTTGAGAGTCTGAGAGTCTAAGGGTTAGGAGTCTGAGTGTCTAAGGGTTGAGAGTCTGAGAGTCTAAGAGTTAGGACTCTGAGATTCTAAGGGTTAGGAGTCTGAGAGTCTAAGGGTTGAGAGTCTGAGAGTCTAAGTGTTCAAAGTCTGAGAGTCTAAGGGTTATTAGAGTCTAAGGGTTGAGAGTCTGAGAGTCTAAGTGTTAGGAGTCTGAGAGTCTGAGGCTTAGGACTCTGAGAGTCTAAGGTTTGGGAGTCTGAGAGTCTAAAAGTTAAGAGTCTGAGAGTCTAAGGGTTAAGAGTCTGAGAGTCTAAGGATTAAGAGTCAGAGAGTCTAAGGGTTGAGAGTCTGATAGTCTAAGAGTTAAGAGTCAGAGTCTAAGTGTTCAGAGTCTGAGAGTCTAAGGGTTAGGAGTCTGAGAGTCTGAGGGTTAGGAGTCTGAGAGTCTAAGGGTTGAGAGTCTGAGTGTTGAGAGTCTGAGAGTCTAAGAATAAGGAGTCTGAGAGTCTAAGGGTTGAGAGTCTGAGAGTCTAAGTATTATGAGTCTGAGAGTCTAAGGGTTGAGAGTCTGAGAGTCTAAGTGTTAAGAATCTGAGAGTCTACCGGTGAGGAGTCTAAGAGTGTAATGTTTGAGAGTCTGAGAGTCTAAGGGTTAGGAGTCTGAGAGTCTAAGGGTTGAGAGTCTGAGGGTTGAGAGTCTGAGAGTCTAAAAGTTAGGACTCTGAGATTCTAAGGGTTAGGAGTCTGAGAGTGTAAGGGTTAGGAGTCTGAGAGTCTAAAGGGTTGAGAGTCTGAGAGTGTAAGGGTTGACAGTCTGAGAGTCTAAGGGTTGAGAGTCTAAGGGTTAGGAGTCTGAGTGTCTAAGGGTTGAGAGTCTGAGAGTCTAAGAGTTAGGACTCTGAGATTCTAAGGGTTAGGAGTCTGAGAGTCTAAGGGTTGAGAGTCTGAGAGTCTAAGTGTTCAGAGTCTGAGAGTCTAAGGGTTATTAGAGTCTAAGGGTTGAGAGTCTGAGCGTCTAAGTGTTAGGAGTCTGAGAGTCTGAGGTTTAGGACTCTGAGAGTCTAAGGTTTGGGAGTCTGAGAGTCTAAAAGTTAAGAGTCTGAGAGTCTAAGGGTTAAGAGTCTGAGAGTCTAAGGATTAAGAGTCAGAGAGTCTAAGGGTTGAGAGTCTGAGTGTTGAGAGTCTGAGAGTCTAAGAATAAGGAGTCTGAGAGTTTAAGGGTTGAGAGTCTGAGAGTCTAAGGGTTATGAGTCTGAGAGTCTAAGTGTTAAGTGTCTGAGATTCTAAGTGTTAAGAGTCTGAGTGTCTAACGGTTAGGAGTCTAAGAGTGTAAGGGTTGAGAGTCTGAGAGTCTAAGTGTTAAGAATCTGAGAGTCTACCGGTGAGGAGTCTAAGAGTGTAATGTTTGAGAGTCTGAGAGTCTAAGGGTTAGGAGTCTGAGAGTCTAAGGGTTGAGAGTCTGAGGGTTGAGAGTCTGAGAGTCTAAGAGTTAGGACTCTGAGATTCTAAGGGTTAGGAGTCTGAGAGTGTAAGGGTTAGGAGTCTGAGAGTCTAAAGGGTTGAGAGTCTGAGAGTGTAAGGGTTGACAGTCTGAGAGTCTAAGGGTTGAGAGTCTAAGGGTTAGGAGTCTGAGTGTCTAAGGGTTGAGAGTCTGAGATTCTAAGAGTTAGGACTCTGAGATTCTAAGGGTTAGGAGTCTGAGAGTCTAAGGGTTGAGAGTCTGAGAGTCTAAGTGTTCAGAGTCTGAGAGTCTAAGGGTTATTAGAGTCTAAGGGTTGAGAGTCTGAGAGTCTAAGTGTTAGGAGTCTGAGAGTCTGAGGTTTAGGACTCTGAGAGTCTAAGGTTTGGGAGTCTGAGAGTCTAAAAGTTAAGAGTCTGAGAGTCTAAGGGTTAAGAGTCTGAGAGTCTAAGGATTAAGAGTCAGAGAGTCTAAGGGTTGAGAGTCTGATAGTCTAAGGGTTAAGAGTCAGAGTCTAAGTGTTCAGAGTCTGAGAGTCTAAGGGTTAGGAGTTTGAGAGTCTGAGGGTTAGTAGTCTGAGAGTCTAAGAATAAGGAGTCTGAGAGTCTAAGGGTTGAGAGTCTGAGAGTCTAAGGGTTATGAGTCTGAGAGTCTAAGTGTTAAGTGTCTGAGATTCTAAGTGTTAAGAGTCTGAGAGTCTAACGGTTAGGAGTCTAAGAGTGTAAGGGTTGAGAGTCTGAGAGTCTAAGGGTTGAGAGTCTGAGAGTCTAAGGGTTGAGAGTCTGAGAGTCTAAGGGTTAGGAGTCTGAGCGTCTAAGCGTTGAGAGTCTGAGGGTTGAGAGTCTGAGAGTCTAAGGGTTGAGAGTCTGAGAGTCTAAGTATTATGAGTCTGAGAGTCTAAGGGTTGAGAGTCTGAGAGTCTAAGTGTTAAGAATCTGAGAGTCTACCGGTGAGGAGTCTAAGAGTGTAATGTTTGAGAGTCTGAGAGTCTAAGGGTTAGGAGTCTGAGAGTCTAAGGGTTGAGAGTCTGAGGGTTGAGAGTCTGAGAGTCTAAGAGTTAGGACTCTGAGATTCTAAGGGTTAGGAGTCTGAGAGTGTTAGGGTTAGGAGTCTGAGAGTCTAAGGGTTGAGAGTCTGAGAGTGTAAGGGCTGACATTCTGAGAGTCTAAAGGGTTGAGAGTCTGAGAGTGTAAGGGTTGACAGTCTGAGAGTCTAAGGGTTGAGAGTCCGAGAGTCTAAGGGTTGAGAGTCTGAGAGTCTAAGTATTATGAGTCTGAGAGTCTAAGGGTTGAGAGTCTGAGTGTTGAGAGTCTGAGAGTCTAAGGATAAGGAGTCTGAGAGTCTAAGGGTTGCGAGTCTGAGAGTCTAACGGTTATGAATCTGAGAGTCTAAGTGTTAAGAGTCTGAGATTCTAAGTGTTAAGAGTCTGAGAGTCTAACGGTTAGGAGTCTAAGAGTCTAAGGGTTGAGAGTCTGAGAGTCTAAGGGTTGAGAGTCTGAGAGTCTAAGGGTTGAGATTCTGAGAGTCTAAGGGTTAGGAGTCTGAGCGTCTAAGCGTTGAGAGTCTGAGGGTTGAGAGTCTGAGGGTTAGGAGTCTGAGAGTCTAAGTGTTAAGAGTCTGAGAGTCTAAGGGTTGAGAGTCCGAGAGTCTAAGGGTTGAGAGTCTGAGAGTCTAAGTATTATGAGTCTGAGAGTCTAAGGGTTGAGAGTCTGAGAGTGTAAGGGTTAGGAGTCTGAGAGTCTAAGGGTTGAGAGTCTGAGTGTTGAGAGTCTGAGAGTCTAAGGATAAGGAGTCTGAGAGTCTAAGGGTTGCGAGTCTGAGAGTCTAAGGGTTATGAATCTGAGAGTCTAAGTGTTAAGAGTCTGAGAATCTAAGTGTTAAGAGTCTGAGAGTCTAACGGTTAGGAGTCTAAGAGTGTAAGGGTTGAGAGTCTGAGAGTCTAAGGGTTGAGAGTCTGAGAGTCTAAGGGTTGAGAGTCTGAGAGTCTAAGGGTTAGGAGTCTGAGCGTCTAAGCGTTGAGAGTCTGAGGGTTGAGAGTCTTTGAGTCTAAGTATTATGAGTCTGAGAGTCTAAGGGTTGAGAGTCTGAGAGTGTAAGGGTTAGGAGTCTGAGAGTCTAAGGGTTGAGAGTCTGAGTGTTGAGAGTCTGAGAGTCTAAGGATAAGGAGTCTGAGAGTCTAAGGGTTGCGAGTCTGAGAGTCTAAGGGTTATGAATCTGAGAGTCTAAGTGTTAAGAGTCTGAGATTCTAAGTGTTAAGAGTCTGAGAGTCTAACGGTTAGGAGTCTAAGAGTGTAAGGGTTGAGAGTCTGAGAGTCTAAGGGTTGAGAGTCTGAGAGTCTAAGGGTTGAGAGTCTGAGAGTCTAAGGGTTAGGAGTCTGAGCGTCTAAGCGTTGAGAGTCTGAGGGTTGAGAGTCTGAGAGTCTAAGTGTTGAGAGTCTGAGAGTCTAAGTATTATGAGTCTGAGAGTCTAAGGGTTGAGAGTCTGAGAGTCTAAGTGTTAAGAATCTGAGAGTCTACCGGTGAGGAGTCTAAGAGTGTAATGGTTGAGAGTCTGAGAGTCTAAGGGTTAGGAGTCTGAGAGTCTAAGGGTTGAGAGTCTGAGAGTCTAAGGGTTGAGAGTCTGAGGGTTGAGAGTCTGAGAGTCTAAGAGTTAGGACTCTGAGATTCTAAGGGTTAGGAGTCTGAGAGTGTAAGGGTTAGGAGTCTGAGAGTCTAAGGGATGAGAGTCTGAGAGTGTAAGGGTTGACAGTCTGAGAGTCTAAAGGGTTGAGAGTCTGAGAGTGTAAGGGTTGACAGTCTGAGAGTCTAAGGGTTGAGAGTCCGAGAGTCTAAGGGTTGAGAGTCTGAGAGTCTAAGTATTATGAGTCTGAGAGTCTAAGGGTTGAGAGTCTGAGGGTCTAAGTGTTAAGAATCTGAGAGTCTACCGGTGAGGAGTCTAAGAGTGTAATGGTTGAGAGTCTGAGAGTCTAAGGGTTAGGAGTCTGAGAGTCTAAGGGTTAGGAGTCTGAGAGTCTAAGGGTTGAGAGTCTGAGGGTTGAGAGTCTGAGAGTCTAAGGGTTAGGACTCTGAGATTCTAAGGGGTGAGAGTCTGATGGTTGAGAGTCTGAGAGTCTAAGGGTTGAGAATCTAAGTGTTAGGAGTCTGAGAGTCTAAGGGTTAGGAGTCTAAGAGTCTAAGGTTTAGAAATCTGAGAGTCTAAGGCTTACGAGTCTGAGAGTCTAAGTGTGAAGAGTCTGAGGGTTGAGAGTCTGAGAGTCTAAGGGTTGAGAGTCTGAGAGTCTAAATGTTAGGAGTTTGAGAGTCTAAGGGTTAGGAGTCTGAGAGTCTAAGGGTGGAGAGTCTGAGAGTCTAAGGGTTGAGAGTCTGAGAGTGTAAGGGTTGAGAGTCTGAGGGTTGAGAGTCTATGGGTTAGGAGTTTAAGAGTGTAAGGGTTGAGAGTCTGAGGGTTGAGAGTCTATGGGTTAGGAGTTTAAGAGTCTAAGGGTTGAGAGTCTGAGGGTTGAGAGTCTATGGGTTAGGAGTTTAAGAGTGTAAGGGTTGAGAGTCCGAGAGTCTGAGTGTTGAGAGTCTGAGAGTCTAAGGGTTGAGAGTCTGAGGGTTGAGAGTCTATGGGTTAGGAGTCTAAGAGTGTAAGGGTTGAGAGTCTGAGGGTTGAGAGTCTATGGGTTAGGAGTTTAAGAGTCTAAGGGTTGAGAGTCTGAGGGTTGAGAGTCTATGGGTTAGGAGTTTAAGAGTGTAAGGGTTGAGAGTCCGAGAGTCTGAGTGTTGAGAGTCTGAGAGTCTAAGGGTTGAGAGTCTGAGGGTTGAGAGTCTATGGGTTAGGAGTCTAAGAGTGTAAGGGTTGAGAGTCCGAGAGTCTAAGGGTTGAGAGTCTGAGGGTTAGGAGTCTAAGAGTGTAAGGGTTGACAGTCTGGGTGTCTAAGGGTTGAGAGTCTGAGAGTCTAAGGGTTGAGAGTCTAAGAGTGTAAGGGGTGACAGTCTGAGAGTCTAAGGGTTGAGAGTCTAAGAGTGTAAGGGTTGACAGTCTGAGAGTCTAAGGGTTGAGAGTCCGAGAGTCTATGGGTTAGGAGTCTGAGAGTCTAAGGATTAGGAGTCTGAGAGTCTATGGGTTAGGAGTCTGAGAGTCTCAGTGTTAAGAGTCTGAGAGTCTAAGGGTTAAGAAACTGAGAGTCTAGAGGAGACTCTGTAGGGGCAGATGTCTGTAACGTTGGATCATATACGGTTCAGGTTTTCTTAATGTTCTGTGATTTATGAGAAGGCTGATCTACTGGAGCGTGTGGAACAGACAGTGGAACACACTGAGAAACCGGAGGACTCCTGAGTGAGTGGATTCTCTTCAGACGAGTAATTTTCTCCAGATGACACACACCACAAAAACAATGCGAGTGTACACATAAACACCAGGAGATCTTCCCTTTGGGAGAATGTTTACTCTGGAGTTTGGTCCCTGGCTTTTGTTTGTAAATGCAGAAAACCTCATGAAACAACTTCGTAACTCACACATCACTCACTCACTCACTCACTCACTCACACACTCACACACTCACTCACTCACACACTCACTCACTCACTCACACACTCACACACTCACTCACTCACTCACTCACACACTCACTCACTCACTCACTCACACACTCACTCACTCACTCACTCACACACTCACACACTCACTCACTCACTCACACACACACTCACTCACTCACACACACACTCACTCACTCACTCCCACACTCACACACTCACTCACTCACACACTCACACACTCACTCACTCACACACTCACTCACTCACTCACACACTCACACACTCACAC